>NW_008752181.1:151256-172114 GCF_000715545.1 Opisthorchis viverrini | reverse complement strand
AGACCAGCTCCGGTGGAAGAACTATATAGGACCATTGTCCAGAAAGTCCACGAGGCTGACGCGACATTCGTCCCAAGAAGACCGGCACGCAGTCGGATGAACCGCAAGCTGCCAAAAAGGATTCGGCGACTTCTAGAAAAAAGATCCCAACTCATTTCAAAAAGTTGACCGCAGGGGACACAGAAGGTGAGCTATCATTTCGTAAAATGCGCAATCGATGTAAATCGGAAATCCGCAAATGGAACATACGAAAACAAGCCACCATTCTGGACCTCGCTCGAAAAAAACAAAAACGTACTGTTCAAGTGCGTTAGACCCCGCCGCAGAGGGGAGGACAGAAACGAGAACCGACAAATGACCCAAAAGTGGTATCTGAGGGTTGTAGAGAGCACTATGCGTGTCTATACTCAGCCCCAGCGTCCTCGTCACATCCACTCTTGTCAAGGAGAAACTACGAACAGCCTCTAACCGACTTGGTCTTCACGGTGGAGGACATTCGTCAACTCTTGGACAAGATCAACCCATTCTGCGCATTGGGACCCGACGAGGTCCATCCGAGGATCCTGAAAGAAACGTCCTCCACACTGGCAAACCATTTACACTTGGTGTTTCGTCAGTCGCTTGACGAAGGCCGCCTTCCCCCTGCTTGGAAGGAAGCGATTGTCACGCCAATCTACAAAACTGGTGACCGACTATCGCCTGGCAGCTATAGGCCTATAAGCCTCACTAGCGTGCCGTGCAAGGTGATGGAACGCATTCTGAAGCGAGCCATCCTAGATCACCTTACTTCCAGCAATCTGATATCTCCAGCTCAACACGGATTTCTCCCAAACCGTTCTTGCGTACTTGAAATCCTGGAGTTCCAATGCCAGTACCCTCCAAATGGATGTTGACGCTGCCAAGCGTGGTCGTTGGACTGGCACCTTCCTCTGAATGATGAAAAGTGCGTCCATGTGTCGTTTGGAGGGGATTCAGCGAATGCCTTTGTTATGCATGGTGAAAAAGGACCAGAAAACATCATGAGGATAGATGCCAAAAAAGATTTGGGCATCTGGGTCTCCTCAAACTTGTCCCTCTCACTACACCATGAGAAATCGGCCCAAAAGGCATTCACCATTTTACGGATGATCCGACGAACCTTCTCCCGTATTACTCGCATGGACTTGCAAATACTCCAATGGGCCTACGTCAGACCGCTCCTGGAGTACACCAACCAAGTTGTCTACTCAGGACGTACGAAAGACGTTACCCTCATTGAGCGTGTCCAGCGAGTTGCCACTAGAATGGTTGCCGGCCTCAAATCCGTGGATTACGAAACGCGTCTCGCGATGCTTGATCTCTTTCCCCTGGAGTACCGTCGCCTCCGAGGGGACCTAATTCTTACCTACGCCCTGTTTTTAAACAAAGCTGGGCAAACAGGTTTTTTACCGTTGACCCAGCAAACACCCGGCGAGGACATAGTAAGAAAATTTTCAAGCTCTGGGCACACACTTTCATTAGACGAAACTTTTTTTCATTTCGGGTAGTAGCTGCGTGGAATGACCTTCCTCCGGCGGTTGTACACGCTCCTTCTCGAACCCAATTTAAAGCACTATTAGACATTTATTTATGCGAATCCTCGCGCTGGCGAGCATACTGCCCCGCGCTGAGAACATAAAGAGCAGTGCTACACCCTTTTTTCACTTGTGCCTTTCAGGTGAACGACAACCACTGACCGACAAGAACAAAACCGACCCGGGAAACTTGGGCAAAAGCCTCGATCCTGTGTATCAATCCGTGAATCCGTAAACGGACACCACAAACAGATATCTACACCCCGTGCTATCTCGAAATCCGCGGTTTTCGGCGGGGACAGGGAGCGTTTGTTCACCTTCAGCATAATATGCGCTTTTCGTAAATATACTATTTGGTACTTTTTATCATGAAATCTTCATCAAGACGACAGTCGGGAGGCTGATTGGCTAAGCTAGACGGTAGCGGTATGCTTCACTCCGGTATGACATTTATATTACACTTTAAAAAGAAGACTTCTCATGACCACCTCTCCCTGAGTCTCCGCATTAGTATACTTCTGCAGGAAATCCGACGAATATTCCAGTACGCAAATATGTAAACCGCCCGAGCAGATCTGGCTTTGTTCGTCAACACAAAACCTTTTTACTCACTTTCTTCTACACCTGTTTAGAAAATCATTGCCTAGTCGCCCACGCTTGCATCAGCAACTGGAGGCACATGTTGTCTTTATTTTTAGCTGCTCACTGTGGCGGTGGAACCGATTTTGTGAGTCTTCGCTCCAATTATCCGCACACAATAACCTATTCGATTTGGCCAAATGAGCTTATGGTATCCGTAAACTTAGTGACCAATCACATAGTGAGGTTCAGTTTGGTTCGCTGATACAGTCCCAAGATTTATGGCGGATATCGCATTCGATAACATCACGCAGGAAGTGCGGGGTATTGTATATCCAGGGAAACTAAGACTGCGGGAGAATGATTTCATGTTTAAAAATGAACAAACTGGAAAAGTCGATCACTTCCTTCGTGCAGACTTAGTAGCTGCTCAGTGGATTGCACGTGCTACTGGACTCGGCCTCCGAATCAAGCTAAAAAATGATTCCATGCATCGTTACGATGGCTTCGGCGAGACCGAAGCTGAAAAGGTCGCCAAGTTTTTTAAGACACACTTTGGCATCGAAATATCTAAGCGTGAGTTGTGTTACAAGGGTTTCAACTGGGGCGATGTTGAAGTTGATGGTTGGTTTTTATTTTGCTCTAATTCTCCTCTAGGAGATGTCCTCGAAATGTCCGTGAAGAACTCGATGTCTTTCGAAATTCCCCTGGCTAATTTATCTAACGCCACGTTGAATAAGAATGAAATCGTTTTCGAGTTCCATTTAAATGATGATGCGGAGATTTGCCTTTCTGAAATGCGGCTTTACACGCCTGGCACTGAAGCTGATCGTGACGGAAAAGCTCCAATAATCTACTCAAAGGTTACCGAAAAGGCCGATATAATCCAGGTACTGGTTTTCCTTTACTCTGTTAATGAAATCAGGTCACGGGCGACTTTCTGGTGGAATTCAAGCAGCTCCAGTGTCTGCAACCTAGAGGTCGTTATGACGTCAAATTATACCCGTCTTTTATACACCTGCATGGAAAGTCATTTGACTTTAAGGTCCCCAAGAGCACCATCACTCGACTTCTCATGCTGCCGCATCCAGACAACCGCCAAGTCTTCTTTGTCCTTCAATTGGACCCCCCAATCAAGCATGGGCAGACAAGATACCACTTTGTTATTATATTGTTCGATAAGGATTCACATGTCGATTTGGATATGGCTGCTTCCGAGGAGTGGTTGCAGGAGCACTTCGATGGAAAACTTACTCAGAATATTGCCGGTCCCGAGTGCGAAGTTGTCGCCCGTATTTTCAAGGCAAGTATTTTTGAATCTTATATTTTGGTATTCTCATTTGCCTGAGTCGCTGTCCACAACTGTTCACTGTCTCTTTTCGGCCTTTTCGAGGGGATACTGGTCAACCGTTTGTCGGCAAATGGCTTATAGCAGCTCGAATTGGATCAGTGTTTGAGTAGCGATTTTACTCTCCTCAAGGTCTGGTTCGAACCCACTGGTGGCATCTCGACTCCTGTCTTAATTTGGGTGAACTGGCGGTATCAGAACCTTCTTGCGTCCTCCCAAGTTCCGTATTTGTCAGGAACGACACGGCCGAGTGATTTATTGATCATATTTAAGTGGTTAATGTTTCTACCTAATCGTTTTTTCTTCATTTTAGTGTCCTTATGTGTAACGCAGATGACAGTAAAATCGATGCTAGTGTAGGCTCAAATACAACGACCAAGGAGAAACCAAAACACTCATTGTAACAACCAGCCTCCATGCTAATCCCCATCCGTTAACAATGAGGACTCGGAGCGCCCACTCTACCTAAGACATCATCCACGTGCCTCTCGAACCTTCCTTCCATTTGAGTTAGTACTGCTACGCCGAGATAAGCGGTTCACATCTCTGGACAAAGCAGCATTCACTAGAATACAGTGTCTCCTTGTGTTGTACAATTTTAGACCGTTTTTTCCACCAGTCGAACCATCGTTTATCATGCGGAGTTGGCGAATGTCTTAAGCAAGGTATTCCAAACTACAGCACAAGTATATTGGGTCCCCATAACGACGGTCTCCATCATTATCAGTGTTAGCAGCACCAGAGGAGAACATTGGTACTTCGCTGCCTTACAACCGTGTTTGAACCAAGCCGTACAATGGGAAGAAGCGAAAGGGCCGCGGGTGGGGTAACCTAGAGCCACTATCGAAAGAAACATCCAAGCCGTCTGCACCTCCAAAGCAGCGAGACAGTTTGGGTAGAAGCCAACATTGTGAATATCAGTTGCTTCGGCTGGGCACCATATCCTTCTGCGTGTCCGAGCCACACAAAGTGGGAGTATGTGGTGAGCTGTCTAAAAGCTTTTCTGCCAAGCTTTTCTGTGTGATAAGGATATGCTGTTCTATTCTTGTTCAACTTCGCCATCAACAAAATACTGAGGTGGACACTGGAAGGTCTTCAGAACAGCGGGTTCAAATGGTTTCTGGTGAGAACCTTGTCTATCTGAAAATACGCAGCCATCCTCCTAATACATGAAGACGAAGACAAAGCACACGTCCTGTTAGACTAACCGTTCTTGTGCCATCTTTCGGCTTATGTCTTGCACTTTAAAACTGCAAAGTTATGGTTCAGAGCGTGCATCTTTGAGTATGCCCTTTGCAATTGAAGGAGAGGCCCTTGGTGTTGAGTTGTACTAGCTCTGATCGAGGTGTGCATGATGAAGTCAGTGCACGGAGCTCAAAGGCCCGGATAATGTTTCCTTAGTCTGAAAAGCATATCACTGGGTCTCAGATGGTGATTATGCGGGATGTCTTCAGGTTTCTGACTGTCGATACCTCAAAAGTGTCGCTGGTGTTGGATGCTGTCAATAAATTCGTAGAAGTAAAAATGAAGTAAAATGAAGTAAAAATGAAGTAAAAATGAAGTAAAATGAAGTAAAATGAAGTAAAAATGAAGTAAAAATGAATATTAAATTGCGCAGCAGGTAATCCAACCGCGCGAAACATCCGAAAACAACTTCGGTTGCCCGACCATATGCTACGCATGCAAAACGTCGTCTGCCGAGACAACTGTTGCTTTCAGAACTGCGAGGTGGGCAATGTACGACTCGGATGTGTTTGAGATTACGGAGAGTTTATATGTTGTTGGTAGAATCCGCCTTCTAGTTTAGGGTCTCTGTGACTCCTCTCGCGCTCGGCCGGATACATTGCAAAAATTAAAGGCTGAACAAAGTCATTGACGTTCGTGCTCCCATTTTCTTTGCAGATTGTATGACGGAGTGCTTTGAGATGTAGGTAGCTCAGGATGCGTGCTATAGGCCAGCACCAGGTTCATAGCTCACTCACTGTTTTTTCGTGTTTTCACTGAGTATGATTAGTTAAACTTGTGGTTGTACAGCAGTGAAGCATCAGTAGCTCAGGATGCTATAGGCCAGCACCAGGTTCATAGCTCACTCACTGTTTTTTCGTGTTTTCACTGAGTATGATTAGTTAAACTTGTGGTTGGTTGGCAGTGAAGCATCAGTGTCAACGCTGATGTTGCTGTTTCTGGCAATGATGGCGGTCACCCATGCCCCCCTCCTCGAAGGCGCATAGCATATCACATTCTGTCCACCTTTAGGTTTCCGCCACTTCTTCCTAGGCGCGGGAAGCAACAATGTTGTTGGCATACCTAAAAGATGACCTATCCTCTTTAGCACGTAATACTGGGTGCACTCCTCGAATGAATTATCTTTTGCTTCAACAAAAACATGTTTCATAAGCGACTTATTGTAAACCTGCTTATTCCAGCTGTAGTGTTAAGATATCGGTGGTCGAACATCCGAAGATGCTTTAGGTCCCTCACCCGCAGTGACAAAGTCTTCCAATCAGCATCCCATGCACTGTAGTCGCAGACGTCACTTGAGACCCACTGATGTGCGTTTTTGATGCTGCAAGTGCGTGAATTTACAAACGCAGTTTGGGCTTTTGAAATTTTTGCATTGACTTTGACACACTATCGCCAGAGCTAATGCAACCACAGATACATATACTGTTGCCGGAATTCGAGAGTCCCCTTGAATTCTTAGAGGCAGGTTCAAAGACTAAGCGTCTCAGAGCGTAGCTGTGCACTTCATCCTCATCGGCAGCACGTCACTGTACAACACTGACATTTCAGTGCCGTACAACTATAATTTATTTGAAACACTAATTGTTAAAAGAATAGAAGTGGTGGGTTAGTACTAGGCCTTTTCCACATCCACTATCATTCTGAAGTGCCTGCACCCTCAAAGAGTCATTCGAACAACCTTAACAGAAACTAACAACAGGAACGCTATTGGCATTTATTGGCATCCATATTTTATGTCTTCTCCAACCGTGGACATGATAGAACACGCGAGCAACGTCCTGGGACCGAGTTACCTCGACAGTACTCTGACTTTTAGTGATCGCATTCATATCCCGTTTCCATGTCAAAGATAGGCGAAATTTAACAATTTTTGGGTGCGATGCTCTCGCGGATACCCTTTTTCGATCTGGTGTCTTACATCCCGTCGAAGCGTGCTGTATTTCAAACTCGAATACATCTCAGAGCTTCGGACGATTTTAGAGTTTTGCAGCGACGTTCCACAAACAGAGAGTTCAGTATCTTGCAGGATTGTGGGTAGTCGTCTGCAGTAGAAGTCAAAGTCGGAAGTTAGACTGTCCGAAGGTGACTTCAGTAGATGGATTTGGTAGGCTTGCATCGCATGGGAGCCCGACAGCTCAATGGTCAGATGAGGTGTGCGCATCTTGCGTACTCCCGAAGAAGATCAAGTCACTTAGCTGTAGCACCCTTTCGGTGCCTAGTTACTATGCCACCCGAGGGAAGTACGAGCGCTGGATACTGGCCAAGCCTTTCTTCCGGTCAGTAACTTCTCACTCTAAGCACGGCCTTTCGCCGCCTACCCTCCACGAAAAGTGCGAACATAAGCAGAAGCGGATAAGCGCGTGATCAGCTCCCACACGGGCGCTCCAGAACAAGTGTCAGTCTGTAGTTCATGTGGAAATATTGCGGCGAGATGGCTCAAGTGGTTAGAGCGCGAATTTACTGACTGGAAGTTTCGTGATTCGAACCCGTTCTCTGCCTCTCGACTTCCCCTGTCTCGGTTTGGGCAACCTGGCAGGATCCCAGCCCTCCTGCTTCCTTCGGGTGGCATGGCAGCTAGGCACCGGAAGGGTGCTACAGCTGGACGATTTATTTTTTAGAACGGAAATATTCTGCTGTTAGCACACATCTGCAGCAGGTTTTCACCGTTGTCCACTCGTCTCGTTTCTAGTCCAAGGAGACCATCCAACTAATCATCAACCGCACTAAGTGTGCAGTCTACTAAGTTTACTTGACTATATATTCATACTGTCGGCAACCGCAACACCAACAGGTGTCAGTCCGCCATGGGAGCTCCATTTGAGAATAGATGAACTACGGTCTGGGTGTACAGGGAACAAGCAGTGGTGACCAACGGGCTGGCGGGATGTTTTCACATGTTACCAAACGAACAATACAAATGCCACTATCAGCAGTCATCCAGTCAAGCAGAGACCCTTCAGTTCGATATTCATGACGGGACTAAATGCGACAGCTTCTGAATCACCAGAGATGCACTCTCAGAAAAGGTCAGTTCGAAGATCGTATTTGGCTCTTGAAACCTCGTATCAGAGAGTCCATGGTACAAGCAGGGGTATCCCGTTATCCAACTTGTTTCAGGGCATGAAAGTTAAAAACTACCGAAATGCACTGAGCTGCATGGCCTGAAGAGTGTTTCCTCTGTGTTTATGACCGTGATGGCTGAGTTAAGCCTGTATACTGCAGTTAACGGCAGTTCACGGTCAACAGACGTATCAGTCGTCTGCAGAGAGACTGGATCTTGTCGCCGCGACACGGTTTATGTACCCCCATGACCCACTGGGCTATTTTGAGGGGTTCAGTTTTGACACCCACAGAGTTTCTTACCGGGCTGGGCAGTGGACAGAGGTCTGAACAACACACTTCCCTGGTCTCACACACTCCCCTGGCCTCAGCACAAGGACTGACCCTTTGATTGCCATTCACCATGTTTAGCTGCAGTTTATGTACGTCCGATTACACTAGCAACCATAAACGCGTCATGTAGAAACTGGACCTTGCCGTTATGTAACGGTTTGTGTACCTCCGCGACCCACTGAGTTATAGTGGGGGGGGGATCCGTGCGACACTTGCAGAGTCTCATACTACGTTGGTCAATGGTTCGAAGTCTGACGAACACAGTCTCTTGTCCTCTAGGTTGGGGGTCGGAACATGTGTGGGGCTTTGTCCTGGAAAAATTGAAATGCACTTGCATTTCCGGACAAACACCACTACCTTGCGATCAGGCTTTTGAGCCAGAGGCTTTGGTTGTGGACCCTAATCGTTCCCTCTGGGTGTGGACTCCCTGGCCACGTATCACCATGAACTGCACATATACAAACTCATACTACATCGGCTGTCGCGTGTTGCCTGCAACCGAGTCGCCTTACTAGCTGCATGCAGCAGCGCGCATAGGCGGGCTGCTGCTGACGCCTCCCTTCTTTCTCTTCCACATACTTTTTTCAAAAACAAGTTTTGTGAGGCCTGAACGCCCTGTTGCGGTGAGCTAAAAGCTCAGAGATCACTGTGGCTGCCGGAGATCTGGATGCTAAACGAGCAGGCATAGCGCATCTAAAAATCAATTAGGTGGTCGACATGGAGCACACTCGATAGGTACGGAAAATGGCGGATGATTGGTGCAGCCGTGTGATGACCGCAGTACTAACTTCCAAAATGGCTGAAGTCGTCTGGTCACATTTTGTCCTCCAGCTGTGTCAGCTAAGAATTCAAATTGATTATAATCGACGTCATTTACCGATGTCGTGGAGCAATAACTGACCGCCTCTCGTTTTGGAACACATTTGTGGATTCCGACCACATGCTCGTCCGGATTCGCCTCTTCCTTTTTTTCAGGGCCGCATATGTTGTGGGTAAATGGCTTAGCAACTGAAAAAACTAGGCAGACCGGGTGTCAGACGAGTTCACCAGAATCGTCTCCTGGAGTCTCTTGCAACGCTCCACCATCAGATGTGAATTCTTACTGGGACGAGATCGCCATCTCTTCGCACCCTCCTGGGGGTTTTGCCACCACCAGGCGCATTCAAGCACTGGATATCAGACCGGACAGTGGCATTGCTTAAATCTTGGAGAAATATCCCAGCCTGATCCGAACATAAATTGATGCGACGGATTATCAGACGTCAAGTGAAGGTGAGCGTGCAAGCCGACCGTGAATTGTGGTCGACACAGAAAGCCAAGGAGATGGATGTGGTCCAGAAAGCCGGTACTGTCCGGTTTATCCATGCGACCGGTCTTCGGGAACCACCTGTTGATGAAGGCGCCAAGGATCAAACTGGAACGACCATTCTGAATATAGAACGTCTCGACTGTTGAACCGAACACTACGAACAACAGTTATCATGGCCACTCATCTTGAGCCCACAGCGGACGTAAAACCATGGACGGTAAATGTGGAACCCCCAAAGGCCTCGAGGATTTATGGCACCACCGAGCTTCTGGTCCGGATGACCTCCAACCCGCATTGTTCAAAAATGGCGGTGAAGTTCTCAGTCAGCGATTGTCCGATCTGTTTGCCTGAATTTGTGAAAGGGGGACTGTCCCAAACAACTGGGGAGAGTAGATACTGGTGCCCATATTGAGTGTGGTAACTACAGGGGTATCAGCTTGACCCCGGTGGTAACGAGACTGTTGGCGTCATTTATGGTTCGTCGCCTTATGGTGGCTCGTGAAACACCGGCTCGTGAAACACCGGCCTTCGTCAGGTGAGCAGGATTCCGGCCAAGGTTGCGTTGACCAAATTTTTACACTTCGTCAGGTGCTAGAACGTCATACGCACAATTTTAGTATTGCTGGATTTCCAAGGTGCATTTGACTCGCTTGACCGGTCTGTTCTGCTTGGCACGCTTGCCCATCAAGGAATGCCTCAGAAGTTTGTGAACATAAGTTCCTTGTATTCTCAAACTTTCGGACGTGTGAAGGTACACGGTGAGCTCTCCAGAAGCTTCCTCACACAAAGTGATGTCCTTCAGGGATGCCCATTCTCCATTTGTGATCGGTGAGACAATGAGGCGTACACTGGAAGGTCTCCAAAACCTCGGCGTTCAAATAGCCTGTGAAGAAAACCTCGATCTGAAATATGCAGCCGATATTTATCTCGTCTTCGAGGAGGTGTAGGTGTTTTTGGATGAACTGAGCAAAATCATCTCGTCCTTTAGTATGCACTCACTCACAGGCCATGTTCCTGGACATGCAGTCACTGAACAGCAACTTACAATCCAAGGAGAGACAATCGAAGTTGTGGATCGTTTTACGTACCTTGGACGTTGTATTTATTCTAATCGTAGTGTGACAGATGAGGTGAATGCACGAATCCGCAAGGCCCGGGTCGCGCTCGCCAATTTGAGACACCTACGGCGTTATATAGATAGATCGACGAATCTCAAGGGAAGTGTATGTCAGGCTACAATACGGGCTGTTTTGTCGTATGGCTGTGAGACTTGACCTGTTTGAGCAGCGGAACTGGGACGCCTTCCGGTGTTTGACAATCGTTGTCTCAGAACCATAGATCGTGTGGGTTGGTATCGACGAATCCGTAACGATGCAATTAGAAAGCGTGTTTTCGGTTGTGCAACGGGTATGTCCATTGAAGAATGTATCCAGCACCCGAAGCTACGTTAGTCGGGACATCTGTTGCGTATGCGTAACCATCGTTTGTCGAAAAGAGGGCTGTTTTCCCTCACTTAATCAGAGTGGCGGATGCAGAGAGGTGGCCAAACCTTGACCTTCCACAGGGATTTGAAAATGAGTATGAGACGTTTGGGCTTTTTCAGTGCTACTCGCCTTCCACGCCTTACGGCAGTGAAGCATCATTGATGAACACTGACGTCATGCTGTCGATGATGATGATGACTCGCCTTCCAGGATGGGGATCGCGTGATCCCCACTGCGCCTGGTTGGAGACGCTGCAAAATAGGGCTGCCAATCGATGTCAGTGGCAATCTATCTAGATTACCTGAGTAAGTGTTTGGAGGTGCAGGCACCTCGGAATGATTGTAGTAAGCTAGTACTAAGTCCTCCGTTCAATTATACTCTTTTCTTCACAATAAGGCTTTCAAGCAAATCATGGTTGTATGGCAGCGAAGCCTCAGTGTTAAGCACTGATGTCACGCTGTCGATAATGAGGATGACCAACTCTAAACACCGCGAAATTTGTTTCCATACTCCGAAAGGTGGTCTGGTTAGCCGATTTAATGTTCGCAAACTGAAGCGAGTAGGATAAGGACTGCTTCTGCCCGAACACTGGATTCTCTCTCCGATGATGTGTGCTGTCTGTCGGAAACAAGGAAGAATATATATCAATAAGTGCTGTGATTAATCACACTGCAGTTGAATTGACTGCCACCTAGTTCTCTTCCAGCTTCCTTCAGCGCGCCTCTGGTCACGTAGAGGTTGCTGTAGCTGGATGTGCCGGGATGGGCTTTGTGTTGAGCGGTCGATTGGTTTGCCTTGCAGAATGAGGCGTATGCGACCCTGCCTATGTCTGGCTTGGCAAACTGAAAGGTTTGACTGTCGAATGTGGAATGTCGTTCATTCTGTCGGTCTCTACTTAGACTGTTTGACTCTGTTGGGGGTTTAGACACCTAAGATGCTTGTGCGACACCAACTCTAGGTTAACCTCCCTGATTCATTCTCCATTCCGTTTTTCAAGTAAACTGACATAACCGTAAGGCAGCAAGACTCCGGTGTTCTTTGCTCATCATGTCATTCATGATAACTGATGGTGATGGCGCAACTACCAGCAAGCCGAGCCCACACAGTTGACCGAAGGCAAGCGTGGATAGTCGGTGTAATATCAAATCGAACTGTGTATGATAAGCAACTGTATTCAATGGACATCCTTGTTCTGTTCGCAGTGGTGCGTCTCGTCACTTTTAGAATTTCTGGAATACCGCCTGTGTATGCGGTTTAGACTCCACGTATAAGTGGTGTACAATTTCCAGCCTATTTTAGACTTGAGTAAACTAGGGTAGTTCTTCTGCTCTAACCACTAGTTTTTAAAGGTAGGGATGAGGCTTATATTTAAACTGTCATTCCAGTGACGTTTCGCTAGTAAGAGAGGGAGAGAAGAGCACTAGACCTATGGCCCTCGGTCGCTATGCGCCCACTCCCGGAGCTCGTGATCAGTGGAATGCTATTGTTATTTATATCACGTCTGCTGTATATGAGAATAGTTTTCGTATATTTATCTGTATTTGATGTAGTTTGCTTGGCCGGCTGACATTCCTGGTTGGATTTCCATTTTTAGGTCTTATTTGATCAAAAAGTAACCGTACCCGGAGCTTTCTCAGCCAAAAACGGAGGCAGTGCTGTAGCATGCAGTTACAAAGCTTCCGTTGGTTTGCTTTATCCACTCGAACGTGGTTTCACCTTTGTACCGAGACCTCCAGTCTCGATTCGATTCGATGAGATAATCACTGTTCAATTCTCACGTGGAACTGGAGCACAGCGATCGTTTGATTTTGAGGTACGTACTTTTCCTCCCACAAACATCCTCTGCATCTCGTCCACACGAAATGTTCTTTAGATAGTCTATAATTAGGCGAATTTCTACGGTGTCATTTTATGGACTTCACATGTGTCGGAAAGCAATGCCTACTCTGCATTGTATACTGTTTGGTGTCGGACCTACTTGAGATGTTTTTATGTGAGCATGTTTGATAATATCAACAACAAGATTGACAGCGACGCCATATTCTGTCTGGGTACTCAATGGCACTGTAGTGGCTTATTGTTCAGCTGCTAATCTGATTGCTGTTCGGATAACCATAGAAATTCATGGTATGCACACGACTTTTGGCTCTCAGCGAGTATAGAACGACTCAACGATTCTCATCATAATTAAATTGCTTTGCGGAATGCATTCAGTGATTGAACTAACGGAAACTTCGTAGAGCGATAATCTGTTGGCAGGGCAACATGTTCCTGGTCCATCTATTTCAACTCCCTTACTAGCCTCTCGATGTGTCACTTCTGCTTAATGTTTCTACCAGCAGAAATTGCTCCTCCCTCACGCCTATGGAGCTTGAGAGACTCAGCTAATGAGGCGCGAAAACACTGACCGGAAGGTCCGTGTTCGAAATTAATCAGTGCTTTTCGACTCTTCTTGTCTCGAATTATACAACCTGGCTGTATCTTAGCCTCTCGTGTTACACTTCAGCTGTGCACCGAGTGGGTGCCACAGCTGACCGGTTTTAAAAAACACTTTATAAATGTGTTGATTTTTATGTTCGTATACTCGTTGAGAATGCACACATTGGAAGAGAAGGACGACCATATCTGTGATTCAAAACCTTGACTGCTCTTGCCCTTAGTTTCGCTTCACTGCTGTGCTTCGTTACAGCTACCACTTATTCATTTTCTCTCTTAGCGCATGTCTCTGCATTTTCTACATACCACTTCGAATTAAAGGTGGTACCCTCAGGCTCAGTATACATGCAGATGTGGTCCGAATTCATTCCATCAACCGTCAGGTTTACCGTCTGGTATCCCTGAAAACTTTTCGATTTTCAAATTGGTTTACTTATACGACCACTGATTTTACACCAACGCCATTTGTAAAAGAACCAAGCTAACTTTCATCCACAAGTGTGTCAACCCTTTCCACACATTCGCGGACAAAGATGGTCGAAGGTGAAATGTGGACCAACCGTAATTCTACTCGGGTCCAGCAGCGTTTAGTGTCACACTTCCAGCACACGAAAACTGCCTAGGTGTGGCAACTTCCTGGGCGAAACAGAGTTTGAGTTAATAGTCAGTGCTCCTCAAAGAGGTCTGAGTCAATCCTCGTTTTGTTTATTCTGGCTTTTCGTTCCTTTTGTGGTTTCTGACTGTTTTTCTCGTTCCTTCATCTATCATCACCTCTTCTACCCTACGAAAGGCGCCTGCGAAACTACGTAGCACCACTCAAGGTTCTTTTTCGAACGAAGTCGAAATTTATCCCATCCCCTTCAGAATTTCTATCCTACCACCCATCTGTCTTTCAAGTCGTCCTTACCAAATCACTCCTTCCTATCGTCCAAATGAGCGTTGCGTCTCCTTGCTCGTAATCGTTAAATCCTGTTGCACCACTTTCTGTGTGCATTTCGATGAGTCCTAGACATGCTTCTTTAAACTGTTTATTATTTATTACAATTCTGTACAAACGATCCCTGATAACAAGCTTCCCCTTCCTGTGTGGTTCACGCTTGTCGGCAATAAAAATCAAGGTTTTGACCGTTTTGGAGAGACGATTATCAGCTAAATAAGTGAAAACAAAATACTGCCTTTTGGTGAGGCACAATACGGTGATGAAGTGCTTTCCGAGGCGACAAAAGCAAACGCAAATGACCATCAAATGCTATAGTAGGAAGTATTAGGCGGAATGGAAAATTCTCGAAGCTCGTTGGATTAAATCCCAAATATTCCGGTAGCCATGAGTTCATAGTACTTCTCTGAGCGAAAATCAGCAATTTGATAAAGTTTGGCCTTCAGCTCGTAGTGAAATTTGGGAGCTACACAGGTCTTATCACAAAATCGCTCAGTATTTAGTCAAATGGTCGAAACGGAGTGTTGAATTTATCGTAGAGAAAGGAAGTTCCCAGGCAGACTATCCTACCATTTACAGCTGAATCGTTAGGACCTCCTGTTCGCAGAAATTGGACGACAGTTTGGTGGGTGGCTCGTTTCGTTGTTCTGGTTAGGTGTCAGATTCGTCATAATCGTTTAAAAACCCTTTAGAATTGTCTTGGCAAAATGATCAGGACAAAGTATATATATCGTTACCGAGTGGCACGCTCATTTGCGTGTTGTTTTGTACTTTTAGATGATCTGTGGACTGAACTTCTAAGTTCTTACATTTGCGCCTATTGTTCCGGTTAATAGCTCGGGCTAATGAACGGCTGAAGCAAGTTTGTTCACTGAACGGATGTAGGGGGAAATATGTCAGCATTCAGAGACTGCCATTCCATTCCAAAAATGACGAACAGTTTATAGCTCAAACCCTGGTGGGATTCAGCTCACGGTGAAATGGCCTTCGGGCCGTATTTGTGACCGTTTTGCTTGACACTATGCTAATGTATCCACACAAGAATTACACTTACCTGTTTTTTATGCACTTGTATTCGGTGAATCTTGTCTCAGATTGACATGAACATCGCATAACATTTAAGAGGAAACGGACATTAGCTGATCTGACCTATCTTCATGTGTACCCTAGCTTATTTTATCTGTTAGGTTTCGTTACTTTTTGTCTTGGGAGTTACTTCATCCTTTTGCTTTTCTATAGGTCGAAACCAGAAATGGACTCACACATACCTTCACGTCAATTGATCGTAATGAATATCACCAGCTTTACGACTTTGTAACTTCCAAAAAATTGCGCGTGAAAAACATTGATTCCGAATCAAGAGCTGGTGGGGGCAGTGGAGCTACAGCTGCCGAAGACGCGTGGTCCTCATCAGAAGAGTCTCATGATGCATACATGGAAAAAGTTAAAACAGAGGCTCGTGAACGCCAAGTTGAAATGGATGACGACGACGATGATGATGAAGACGATGAAGATTTCAAGCCACCTGATGAATCCGACGCATCGGAATTGGCTGAAGAATATGACAGCAATGTTGAGACCACGTCGAGTGCCGAGGAATCTGACAGCGGTGCATCAGGAAGCGGATCCGGTTCTGAACCAGAACCACAGCCCAAAAAATCGAAACCTGTACGAAAGGAGAAACCACCTGCCAAACCTAAAGCAACTGAGCGACAGAAAAAGAAGAGAGTCAAAGACCCTAACGCACCCAGCCGTCCTCCTACCGCTTACATAATGTGGTTCAATGAACATCGTGATGAAATTTCAAAAAGCATCGGCAGCCCCACATCTGTTGCTGAAGTCGCCAAGGCAGCTGGAGAACGGTGGCGAAATATTGACTCTGAAACCAAAGCCAAGTATCAGGCTCGTGTGGACGACTTGAAAAAGAACTACGAATCTGAAATGCGTGTATATCGGGATAAGATAGCATCGGGCGAATTAGTAGCACCGAGTACTTCCAAAGTTACGAAAACTCCCCGTACCTCGAAGCCTTCTGCACCAAAGGTCAGTTCAGGATCCGCTTTCAAGAGCGAAGAATACGTCGCGACTTCTGAGTCCGGTTCAGATGAATTGAGTGATCTCAGCGATGACGGAGGGGAAAAGCCTACCGGAAAAGATTCTGGAGATTCTGATTTATCTGAATAATTCAACTTGTCTTACGTTGCATTTTCATCTGTGGATATTAAGGTATAATTATATCGCCCGTCAGATTTGTACATTGGCGTGCGTTGTGTATGCGTCTGCAAATTTTATATAGACTTTGCTTTATGTAAACCTTATTTACCGTTTCGGTAAGTCATGAGGCGGATGGCTGAGCTCCATATCCGTTGGGTGTTTCAATGTCTGTGCCAGAGATCTAATTGAGTTTTAGTCCTTCCAAGTTTCCAAGCTTTCTTACCCATCGGAAATCGCGACTTTTAAGGATGCCTTACTGCTTAAATTATCCGCCGTCCATTAAATAATGTAATATCTTTAACGGAATTTGGTGGGCTAAGTACACGCACTATCGCCACCCACTAATGCGTAAACAGTTCAGGTGACCAAGATTTATTCCTCGTAAGCCACTCAGAATAAGTCCTCATTCCAATAAGATAGTGGTGTCTTAAAATTCGGGAATCATTCCAAACAGTATTATTATTATTATTATTATTATTATTATTATTATTATTCCAAACAGTCAACGATAGGCTGTTGACTGGAGTAAGTTGTTGCACATTCCTAGTTTGGATAGTTCGTTACACGCGAACATTCAATAGACTTTCGCCCCGTCAGGCGAATTTTTCAGTTACTTCAAGTATTATTATATTATTATTCCAAACAGTCAACGATAGGCTGTTGACTGGAGTAAGTTGTTGCACATTCCTAGTTTGGATAGTTCGTTACACGCGAACATTCAATAGACTTTCGCCCCGTCAGGCGAATTTTTCAGTTACTTCAAGTTTAATAGTTACCTCGTGTAACGGAAATGTTGTTCAGGCTGTGCGCAACTCTGATGAGGTAAATAAACAGCCGAATTGTACTAACTCATGATGAAAATCTTTAATCGGCCGCACGGGTATCTCTGGGTGGCAGGCACGTCTTCGCGTAAGGGTTTGGAAATATAAGCCCATATCATAAGTTGACTAGACTCCGACATCAACGGATTTCTCGGAATTGCCAGTTTCCTCTTATTCAAGTCCACGGTTATCCCGCATTGGTCGTACAAAGTGATGCTTCACTCTAGCTGCAACACGAAACATTCAGCGGCTTCTAGTGCCAATGTTATGGTCCACGTGATGCCTCAATCTCTAAAGTGCAGTATCCTCACAAAGTGCACTGCCCTTCGGACTTCTATTGCCTGCTCAGAATACTGCAAGACCGATAAATCATAACCAGGTTGTCTTCTCGAAACGATTTTTTTCAATAGCCAGCCAAATATTACCGTTGAAAACGCATAATATGTATTTATACCTTACAGCAGAACAACCCGCTGACAGTTTTGTCCGAGAGAATCGCTTCCAGCACATTCTTTTTCATATCGTCGTATGCAAAACAAGCGAGCGATATCTTAACTGGATTCCGGCTTTACTCTTCTGAAATGCTCTGGATGCTTTCCCAAGGGATAGGAGACATACTAATTGAGGTGATACAGCGTCTGAACCACCAGGGAAAGTGCATCACTGGCATGTTCAGCTCGTACATTCCCTTAACACGTACTATGAGGGCTAGACATCCCATCTGCATGCATTGAAGGCGTTGACATTATTGAATAACCGAGGAAGAGATGAGATCATACTCAGCATGCAGCCAACCACTTTTCATAGTAAACAAGTTCGCGGAGCGGAGCAATGAGATCGATTCCTTACTTTTGATTAGAAGGATAATATCTCACAGGACACTCGTCCGGGCTGTGTTCCCCTGCGACTTGTGCCCGTCAGACTACGCTGGTTTGTTAATTATCAAATACAGTCTGAAGCAGAAAACATAGCTCTCCGTATCCAATCTTGTCTCTTCAAGTGAGGTATCCACCCATGCTCCTGCCGCTAGCCTTTTATCCTTTGTTCTGCGGATTCCCGAATGTTTTGTCTGTGTTTGCAAATAACTATGATCTTGGGCATTATTAAGGGACGTCTCAAATTGTGTTCTAAGGGGCTTTTTGCTCGTAAGGAATGCAGGTCCCATCAAATCAGTTCTAATAAGGGTTGTCGAACGCTGAACGAACTACTGAGGTCCTCCTTGTCTAATTACAGAACCCCATTCCACGCTTAGTTGATCGAATATACGGGGTCTGTAGGGGAATTCTTTCTTTGTAGCATGAACTATCCATGAATCTTACAAGATTTAACGGATGGTGTTTTTGAAGTCAAGTGCAATGAGAAATTACATGGACAGCTGCCACCTAGTCATTGGTAGATGGTATCTTCCGCTCCTCCGCTGTAAATCGAAAAACTAATGCAGATACATGCCGCCGTGATTAACCACGTTGAGAGAGCATCGCTTATGGGTAATGAAGTTTGCGTCAGGGATTCATTCTGGATGATTGTATAGAATAAAGTGAACGTCAGGTAGACAGCTGTGTGTCCACTTAAGAGAAATTTGAACGGAACGATCATTCACACACGATAATTTCGGAAGCTTCGAGGGTGACTGTTACGGGTTCCGCGAATCAGGTTCGTTCCCTTATGTTGTCGGGCGACCCGCTTTAGAAACCATGAAATGTAAAGGGATACAGCGAGAAATATGGTCTATAGGAGATGCGCTATGGCGTCAGTTGTGCTACGCAGCATGCCGGCACTGAACTTTCCTTCCTCCGAGTCACTTCGCTAGAGTTTGAACCCTTCGCTCCGAATTGCGCTCATAACTAAGTACTTGGTCAGAATATTTACCTGGCCGTGCAAACTGTTTATATTAAAATTGCCGATCAGTTCTGTTTCGTTCTGCAACCGGCGATAATTTGCATTGATCACAGAAATAAACGCATGGGACCCAAACTGCGGACCTACAGACAGAATTCTCCGGAGTTTACAGCCGTCTGACGAGGTGTCTTGGCTCGGATACGGAAATGACGGGAGGGATAGCCTGTACTGAACTTCCAAACATCACTGTCGAAAGCCTTAGGGAACTGTCACCCTTCCATGTCAGTTCTTTGTATCAGGATAGGTTACGCCCACCAAATAGGACCCCAAGGGTTTACAGAGCAACAGACACTGTCGCGATTACATACGTGATGCGTTTTAAAATATTACGCGACCGGACGATTATTCTGGTGTCCAGCACTGCGTCCTATTGTTTTCAGCACTAGCGGACAGTCCTCAGCACGTTTTCTCGCCTCAAGACCGACATCAGGCAGGTGACTAATCACCTGCCTTACCTTGATCCCCCCCCCCCGCCTCTTGTAGGTTTTAACTAGAACCCACACTCTTTGTCCCACTGATACGCCTTTTACAGTTGCACGATAGAGAGGAATCAGTACAAGCACTGTGTTTTTGTCTAAGAGATGGATTGCATGTTAGGTTTCGGACGTAGAACGTGACTGGATGCAACGTCGCACGCTACAAGTGGTGTAGTCATGGTACGATGCGCACAAATATTCTGTAGGGTAATATGAATCCTAACCCATAAGAGAGGAGGAGAACTTCATGAAATAACACACGCGAGTCAAGGACGAAAAGGACACGGAAACATCGGTGCTGTTCTTCCAATAGCACAGACCTGAGTAATTGTTAGCATTTATTTCAACAGTGGGTGCGTTCAAATATCCGATGGATTCATTCTGTTACATAGTTAAAAAGATGAAAAAATCATGAGTCTGATGAAGTACAACGAAAGAACAGTGGTTACAATGCGCCACAGAAACCTGGGTGTTATTGGTGACTCGTCGAAAGCAAACGGGTTATGTTAGCCAGTGCTAAAATAATGACGATAACGACCAACTGTAGTTCACTGACCAGTTACTCAGGAATGGTGTTATGAATACGACATGCACGTCCTGTATGGAGAGGGCATAGGTGCTTCTCAAATATCGCTTCCCATTGGGCTTCACATGGTCTGAACAGGTGAAGAATGATAGCTTGCAGTAAATGGTGAACAAACCGACGGTTCAAAGTTTCCTGCTGCAGCAAACGAAACACACGAGCGGCACCTCTACGGGTAGTTTCGTGGCCCAGGAATTGAGCCAATTCCTCTAAAACAGTGGAAAAAAATCCGTGGAAGCATTACAGTAGCTAAAATTAAAATTAGTAAGCGATATCAAATGATTTTGACATGGAAGCAAAAGCTAGGTGTCACGGACGACGACATGAAGAAAGGAATAGATCCAAAGGGCTGCAAAAGACTTCAAAAAATTGGTATCAGAGTATCTTCAACCATACGGTTGAAAATGAGGTACAAGCTTCACGAACCATCATCATCATCATCATCAATAGATCCAAATGCAAAAGACTTCAAAAAATTGGTATCAGAGTATCTTCAACCATACGGTTGAAAATGAGGTACAAGCTTCACGAACCATCCATCACATCATCATCAAAGACAGCAACATCAGTGCTGGCACTGA
>NW_008752181.1:140485-150331 GCF_000715545.1 Opisthorchis viverrini | reverse complement strand
AAGATCCAGTGAGATGCCTTTTTGACGCCACAAGTGACGCAAATTAGCAAACGTGATTCGAGCCTTTGAGATTCTTGCACTGACTTCATCAGACACACTTCCGTCAGAGCTAATACAACTACCGAGGTATGTAAAATTTTCCACAACCTCCAGTGGTTCTCCTTGAATTGTAAGGGATATGTTCACAGATGGCACGTTCTGAAGCAGGACTTTGCACTTTGAAAGTGCAAGGCGCATGCCAAATGATGGTATGATGACGGTCAGTTTATTCAACAGGGCTCGTTCTTCGCTATGGTCTTCAAAGATGAGGGCGACGTCATCTGCGTACTCCAGATCGACAAGGCTCTCGCCAGCAACAGTTTGAACGTCGGGGTTTTGAAAACCGTCCAGTGTTCGCCTCAGCATTTCATCGATGACGAAGTTGAACAAGAATGGGGAGAGTGGACATCCTTGTCTGACACCACTTCACGAACCAATCATGATAAATCCGCAGCTGAGTGTTCGATTGCTTAGCTCGTTCGATGAGCTCAGAACGGTTTTCACTAAGCGATAGGCTATTTTGTCCATAACATTTTTCATACAAAGACCATCCCGGTAAGCCGGAAATATTCCGTCTACAAAACCAAATTCCGAAATCTGTAAAAATCAAGCCTGTGTGGAAAAAAGTCGAAGAACTGCATCGGTCGAGTAGCTCCTGGTTACCTCGATAAGTGATATAGCTTGACCCAGTCAATTCTAAATTAGACCGGTGGTCTACAACAGCGCAGTAAAGACTAAAATCCCCACTCTTGTGGGAGTGGGGCCGGATGGAGCCAACCGGTCTACGATACACAGAAGTGACGTGACGAATGTGTCGAAACGGAATCACAAATCAATTTATCAGTAGGCTCATACCTCATCTATAGATGGTCCAGAGACCAGGGTTTTCGCAATCTTGTGGAGATGCACTTATTTTCAGCTCAGGGCACCCGCACAAACAAACCCCGGACTTCGCGGCAATTATTGGTCGTGCAAAGAGTGATATGCTAATGGCGATGATAGTTACATTATGAAAGTACTCGGGCGGGTGTAATGAACCACAGCGGCGACCAAGAAATAACTTGGTAAATGCTTACCAGAAAGTGAACCGAGTAACATAGTACGACAGAGCACACGGGTTCTGAGTTTAATTTCCCGCGACCGTTCCAAGGGTTGTTTGGGTGGCTGTGTCGGATCAGTTGGTGGCCACACGGAATCTCGAAGATAGGCCAGGAGTTCAGCGATTTGGTTCGCACTCGTATACTCCCGGACCTGTAGAAAAGTGAGACCACACGCTGCATTTCACTGAATCACAAATGATAAACAGTTCTGAAAAGGTAAGAACTCCAATGTAAACAACATAGCTTGTATTCAGAAAACTTGCAAGAAATGTATGAAGTGAAAAGATTCAAAGGGGCGATTCGACGAAAACGGGTACGTTGTATACCCGCTGAACGAAGTGTAGGAGATTGGTATTATCCAGGATGATGTCATTGATAGTTGCAATTTTCATGCACATTCAAGATTTTTGCGAGTCCACATACGTGGCTTAGATTGACTTGGGGTCGTCCTACACCACAGAATTTTGATTTGAACTTTGAAAGCATTAGTTCACTGTAACACGGATAGTCTGTTTCGGACAGTTTAAAAGCCCATGTAACTCCTAGAAAAAATACTGCTTGGTGGTAAGTATGATCTGAATGCATCAGAAAAGACAAAATCCTAGGACGGTACACGAATCCGTGACCTCTCCCCTGGTGGACAACTGCTTTACCAACTAAACTACCTCGGACGCTACTCGATATCGCACATGTGCAATTGAATTCCAAGTTGAGTGGCCTAAGGAATGAACAGGTGGTGTTCGCTGCTAACGTGACTCCCGAGTGCATGATGTTGGACTTACCTTGGATATTATCATCTTATTAACACGCGGGCCAAACAACGGGTGGAAAATCTTGCGTAAAATGACGAAATTTCCTTCCCGAGAAAGGTGATTTTTCTGATGAAGGTTGAAAATCTCATCAACCAGAAGAAAGAGCTTCCCAATTGGGCTATCATCCATTGGAGACTGCAGTAGGACACAAATCGGAAAGTGGCGGGGTCGCGGGGAAACAAAAGGACGGGGNATTATCATCTTATTAACACGCGGGCCAAACAACGGGTGGAAAATCTTGCGTAAAATGACGAAATTTCCTTCCCGAGAAAGGTGATTTTTCTGATGAAGGTTGAAAATCTCATCAACCAGAAGAAAGAGCTTCCCAATTGGGCTATCATCCATTGGAGACTGCAGTAGGACACAAATCGGAAAGTGGCGGTTCAGCGGAAAATCAAACGTACGGAGAAAGATAAACAGAAATATCCGACCTATTAACAACATTACAAATAGTACGGAAAACCCAATGGTTCGCAAGGAAAGACAATCTTAGACAGATTTCGAACTCGAACAATCGAAGAAACACCTTTTGAATCCCCAACGACATCCGTTCTTTGGAAACCGGACTATTGCCATGCCTTACTAAAGGCTACTACTAGATGGTGTTATCCTTCCCACAAAAATCAAAGGATGTTTGGAATGATGGATTAGCGCTCACTCTAAGCTGACTTGGTCTTCTGCAAGTAAGCGCCGATATGATGTTGATCCTATGCAAATAATCCTGAGCGGTAACGCCTGATGTCAGTCGATAGATCGGATTTCACGATCAAATGACTACAAATACTGCGGTTACCTTTGCGATTCACCTTTTAACTCTCACGAATTGATAGGAAGAAACTTCCATGGAGTGAGATTAATGAACACGTAAAACTAAGAAACGAACAGCACCAAGTAATCAAAAATTTCAGTGACGCCTAGGTTAAGCATCCAGGTACGAAGAAAAACAATACTCACTGAGTCCATGGGGTATCCTCCAGCTTTTAGCGCCTCTAAATCGCCAAAAGATGGCACATTGGTTGTGTCAAAGCTTGCGGAACGACGATATCCCCGATCAAGTGGACCGGGACCTTGAAGACCGGGGAACATACGGGAGAAACCGTCTGCTAACGTATCTGGCATGGCCTTCATTGCATTGCTCACGGTTCGCAGAGGATTGAGGAGGGATGTCACCTTTAAGAAAAAGCCAACAAGATGTTACTGGGAGAAACACATTTTTTGGAAAAATAACTAAAGTAGAACGGGCAAAAACACGTGGACAAGCAATTTAGCCAGTATCGAGCCATACATTATATAACTCGGTATCTAGGTGCACACTGAGAAACATTCGGAAGGGTGGCTTACGCATTTTACTCCCAGAAAGTCTATCATTCTGTGCGTTCCATCACTGTGGAACCACCATTAATAAACAACGCTTATGCAGAAAAGAGTAAGTAGGCTGTATGCAGTGATGGTTAGTTTGCCATGATTAGAGAATAAAGAGAATAAAGGATAAAACCAGTCGAACGAATTAAGGTGGAGTCGTGCTTAGTTTTCCCGGTATACAAAAACTGCTACCACAACGCATCTGGCCGTTACACCTCTAGAAAGCAACAAAATGTCAAAAAACCACCACAATGACCACCATCCTCATCGTGGTGCAATGATGCTAACCATTGAGTGGAAGCTGGTGCACATGGACTAAAGGATCTCCGGTATGGGGGTCGTGGATTATCGACTGGCAACTAGATCTCTCTCAGGAAGGTTAGCTTCCTGAAATCAACCACTGAGTTCCCGAAATCTACTGACACTCTCAGCTGACCAGACAGGCAACGCTCCCTCAATATGCAGCGCTTCACAGACAGCGAGAGTCAGCGTCGGTCAAGGTCAGACAACGCCCCCGCAATACGCAATGCCAAAGCTAGACCGTGCGTGTCAGCATTGGACCAAGTTCAGACTGTCTCCCCAATAAATAGCTTGAGACCGTTGTATTTTCACACCCGCTTGTTCGGAACATAGCTGTTGTGTTCCCTCCTATGAGCCTTTTTTCTCCGGCACCAGGCACTCGAGCGGGCCAGCAGCAGATACCAGAGATTGGCGAATCAGCAGATATAGCAATCTCCTGTAAAATAAATGCGTATCAATGTGACATCATAAGCTCTATTCTGTTGTAAAAGGGCTTCACGTGCTACGAGGAGAACACCTGACTAATACCAGGTGCCACCGAGTCGGTGTACGAGCCACATTGACAGTCACCACTCAACGTGAGATCCTGTTGCTATGTGGGTTGTATTCGGATGTGTAACGGCTAGAGAGGCAAAATTGATGGGATGCCAGACCCCAGATCAACCCAAAATACAACTGTGAACTTCCTGCTGTCTTGCGGTCTGCGGTTGGCAGTTCAAAGGTTAGAGACTAATAAAAGTTCAAGGTAAGTCAGGAAACACGTAGTAAGGACACGGGTGTGTAGTGTGCACACGCGGTCAAACAGGTCCGCCTCGTAACGAGCTAGCAAACCGCAAGGTCACGTTCAGTCATCCCACAAGCAGTTCTCTGATTCATTGAAGGGTAGACACGCACGTGTGCAAACCAATCGGACAGGCATCCAATCCGCCACTGAAGTCACACTCCAGATCGGTGGTGGTATGACGAACTGACACGCACACGCGCAAACTCTCCGACATATCGAAGCGGTCATTATAGAGGCATAATCTCGAACAGGGGGACGTCACTCCCATAAATGCCCATGTTACTCGTCACTCTCACATAAATGCCCGTGTTACTACATGACTGTTCTCAGTGCGTTGCTCGTCGTGCCCCATGGACAGCGGGGATTCAGGATATGCTCCAAACTAACTCATCCCATTCTGGAAGACCGTTTCTGTTAAGTAGGGATCTAAATCTGTACCCTTATTCTGGAATTTATCCTGCTATGCACTAAATCGTTTTTTGGATCCACAAGGCCTTGAAAATGCATAAGATTTAGGTGAATGAATATTTGGTTCATATCAGTCCTGGATGAGTAGTTTTCATGTCCTAATATAATTTTCAGGTTAGTCTGCAATACAGAGAAGGCGTCAAGCCCGACTTTGGTTCTAAGTGCGGACCAACAGTGGACGATAACTTTGACTGTAACTGGGATTGGAACACCAACAGACCGAGGGATCCATTATCAAGCGTTATTCAACGAACCTATATTGAACAAACCCTAACGAAGATCACTGATGAACGTACAAAAGCTAGCATTTCAATTATATAATTTAAAGGGTTATGTTTCTAAAAAAAGTCAACCGTAGACTGACCATCCACCTAAATTGAACATTCAACGCAGTATAGCCAGGGATATACTTTCATCAGGAAAGCCTGGCGTGACGATAAATAGCTGAATTTAACGTCAAACTAGGAAGGAAAAATGGTATGATTGTGGCCCTTGGAACAAAACATCCATATTTACCCGGCGAGCCTGCAGTCGACTTCGATCCCATGAATCCGGTTGAAGAAACTCCACAACGAAAGCCCGTGCCAATGGGTAAGCAGTCAGAAATTCACTATCACATAAAGTCTGTAATGAAATGTGTGGATAATTATAGATCAAAAGTATGCTCTCAACTTCATTAGGCGAAACGCATGAATGAATACGATGAAGCATCAGAACACTGATCCACAAACACTTTAAATTCCTATTAAATTTCTCGAAAAAATTACACATCGACCTACCGTCAAGTATTCATCAAGCTCCCGACGGCGCTTGTTAAGAAAATCTCGGCTCATGTTGCTGAAAGCCCGCTTGGAAGGAAGCTTCAGTTTGGGGATATTGCCGCACTAGAGACAACAGGAAAGTAGGCTAAAATTCAGCACATATGAAAGTCTACAACGACAATATGTGAATATGAAACAAGAACCTTGCTCAACGAAACACTACCTTGAGAAGATCCTACAACTAACCATTGTTCTACACTGATGAATCTCGGGGTATCCTAAGATCCATGTGCCAAAAAGTTCAAGAAGCTAAGAAACAGAGATGGTTGGAGTACTGCGCATTTATTGCAGATAAGGTGAGGTGACCGAGTATTGTGAGCAGCGACAACCTGAATACGGTTTACTTATGCTGGATTCCACAAACTCACTCTGTCAGTGATAAGCGAATGCAACTCTGCAAAATGACTGAAGCGGCGAAGTGTTTGCCAAGTATCTGAACTGCCAGTTGCCGTAGACACGCACGTCACCCGAATGGTGTAGACAACGTACGAATCTCGCATGATTTCTGGGATGTAAACGTGGAGGAAAGAAAGGAGAGATAACAGTGCCGAACGAAACGGAGGTGATACACCGTTGCGCTAAGAAAGGCCCCATAAAGGCGTGCAATCCAATCTGATTAAATCCAGCTCATCACCTGTCATGCGGACAATTTTCTGGTCCTTTCCGTGTTACCCTTTGAGCAGCACTTTTAAGATATCAACTTTTGACGTTGCTGGCGATTCGCCTGATGCGGTTAAATGCACTATATCCCCCCAAAAAAACTACAAACACCTAAGCAGTTGCTTGAAGTTTCTCCAGGAGATCACAGGTCATGGCTTTGAGCTTTGACCGTGTGATTTGACTGTGAAAATCCAAATCAGCCATTCCGGGATGAGTGACATCTACCACTTCGAGCGTCTGATCACAAACCAAACTACGGTCGACGGAGTGATGCTACGGACTAGCTAGAGGATCAGTTTCTCTGAAAGGATCGCTAGTTCAGTTATTGCTCACATTCTGAACTACATCGCGTCACCCCCAGTACTCTTTTCTAACATGCTACTTCCATTGCAACTTTGGTTGCAATCTTTTTGGAGTAGAAAATCACAGCCGGTTTCTGCACTTCACATCAAACTTAATCTTTCAGTAAACAAACTGGGAGCAGAAATAACGCCACTACTGAATAAAAAATCGGTACGGACAATTCCAAACTGGACAACACGAGTATGGCGGTGACAAGGTAGATAAATAGAATTGGTGTTGAAATTAGCCTGCCGCCACGGACAAGATAAATAAACCACCATCCCAGCACAGGAAGACTCTGAACGAAACAGAATACGAGATTATTAGACAGTTTGTGAGGAACCAATCAAGTTGGGAACAAACATTTAAGTTTCCAGAATGCTGGCGATTTACAACCTGAATACCCTCAATCTACAAAGCGATCAACAACACAAAGAGAACCCAAAAACCTGAATTAAATGAGACTGTCTCACTGGGAAGATCTCGCGGCTCCCGTTTCAAATTCCTCTCATAAATTGTTAACCACAGACTGGAAACCTTAGGCAAAGACGAACAAAGTCATGCATCAGTTAATGATGAGGACTGGGAAACAAACTATCATCCAATCCTCCTCTGCGCCGTGACAGATACTCACCTGTCGGCAAACCAATGACGACCGATTCAAACGCGTCCAAAACAAACTTACCGGTCCGGATAATTTCCGCCGTATACGTTTCCAAGGGCGTACTGGTTTGCGCTGTGATCTGAAAAGAACAAGCGACGACTGAGTCTTATTGGAATGGATGTGCACGAGACAAGTGACATAAGCAAGACAAGTGACAGACTGGAGACTTACGGGGAACGCCGATGATTTTCTGGTGTCTGCATGTATTGGCAAGAATATAACGAAGAGTGTGAGGTTTGACAGACGTTAGAATGGAGTTTCTCAACGGTAGTAATAATCACTCAGCTGTAACACCCTTTCGGTGCCTAGCTGCCATGCCAAACGGAGGAAGCTGGGACTAGGCCAGGTTACCCAGTCAGGATAGGAACAGTCAAGATCCCGGGGATGGGTTACAGCCACCGATCGTTAAGCTCTCACTCGGGGGTATAGCAGCTAGCAACTACAGGAAGGGCTTTTCCGTCATCCTTGCTTTTCAAATTCGTTATTAACATTTTACTCTAACAACTATGGAGTCGAAATACCCCCGGGGTGTTCTTTACAGACTATACGACTCTACTTGGACCAGATCATTCTAATTAACCTAACTAACTCGGCTAAACGTTTCGGTTGGCACTTTGTAACGGCGAGATATGAAGTGCTACTGCCAGATCAAGTGGAATCACAGTCATATTTGCAAATGAGCTGATTGGTGTGATAGAAAAAGTGATTTAACTGGGTAGCTGCATAGGTCAAGGTGGGCTGCCAGAAGACACAGTCACTTCCCAAATGGGGAAGCCATCATCGTGACATCAGCTTCCGCCAACGATAGAGTGAACAAGGCTATGATTCGCGCCTTTTATGGACAATGCGTGATGTCAGAACGTTCGAAGAATTGCCTGGGCTTAGTGGGGTCCGCGGAACTGGACCACTGAAGAACATCGGATAGTGCTTGAATGAAATGATTCACTCGCAATACATCAGCTTATCGTACTCCCTAGGTAACGCTGGTTATGCCATGCGTTTGCACGCCTAGCACGGCTCCTTTCACCCTACCCTATGTTGAGTGGAAACGAAACAATGATGGCCAGTCAACGATAAGCGCGCACTTGTTGAAGATTGCCGTCTTCCCGGATGGGGACCTTGGGACGGGACACAGCAGGGGTTATTGACCCAACCACGCAGCTATTGGTGCGGTTCTATCAAAGCGATCGTCCTCAACGCGTAGGTTTCCACTCCGTGAGTAAAGTGAAACGGCTCAACGTCAGTGAACTATTAAGGTTGGTTGGTTGTGTTTTCGCCACTCTGCTCTATTTCCAGTGAGCGGAAGTAACAGATTGAACCAACACATTCGTGCATTTGGTGAACAGCTGAAAAGTTGAAGTGAAGTAAAATCGAAGTTTTTCAGGACTACTGGGTCTTACCATAACAGAGGTACTGTCAACCCCAGTTCTAACCAAAGATCATCTTGGATCCGTGTGATCTGATAATACTGGGTCGAATTCGGAAGATCTCGTCATTTAGTACTGGTTGCTGACTGAAAGCTAGTCCCGGAGTCGTTACCAGATCTATTTTATGAGTTCAACCAGCCAGCCATCTCACTGAGACTGTTTGAGTGACGGACAGGTCTACACTAAGTACTCATTGATGGAGTTTATTCTATGTCCAAAAGCTGTTTTTGCAAAAACACTTCAGAAAAGGTTAAAATGGAGATGAAGGAAAACGTTCTCTAGTGTTATGATTTCTGTCTGTATGAAAAGTACTGTATAAACATATACCCTCAAGTAAAGCGGATGTCAGTTAATCACAGTTTTGAGTAGAGTTCATTCATACTACGCAAGGTTCACCCAATGTACCCGCCAAACACTTCTGGTCTCTAGCGTTTATTCGATAAACCTTCTAAGACATACTGCGTTAAAGATGATTTAGATCACAACACACGAAGTCAACCAATTGAGCAGTTTTAAAGAACGGTAGCCTTATGGCGAGACCTACCACAAGTTCTTGATTCGTTATCCGGACTGTTGATTTTGAAAATATTCAAAAAAGAGTCCATTGCCGAAGTGCTCACTGGAAGCGATGTCGGAACCAACTTGGAGGAGAGAGCAGGCTGCATTGGACCGAACAAGCCGTCTGGTGTACTTTCATTAACCGACTGTGATTCGGCTGCTGATTGAGCGTCCGCTTGATCTGACGTGTCCTTGAGTAAATCCAACTCAGCTAAGAGTTGAACATACTGACTGCTTTTCTTGAAGGCTCCGAAACACTGTGCGTCTGAAAGCATTTCGGTGAGCTTTTGAAGGAACAAGAGGAAGATGAAATCACGTTTATCGAATATAAATAACTTACTATTGCGTAGATGGGTGGATGCAGTAGACAGCGGAGCATCCACCCAGAGTCTTTCGGACAGAAGCTCGAATCTTAAAACATAAGCTATTTGGGGCTTCCTGAGAGAGTAAGCAGATGAAGGGAACCATCTTAGATCACACAGATGAATGACAACTCATGGTAGCGGATT
>NW_008752181.1:136529-140476 GCF_000715545.1 Opisthorchis viverrini | reverse complement strand
GATAGACTGCAAAGTGGTTCGCAGTGAGATGAGAGCCGCTGTGTACCCGGAGGGGAAATAGCCCTGAAAAACCTTTGGATACTATGCTTCCGGTGTGGTATCAATATGTTGAGAACAGTTAGACCTGAGCCCACCAAGTCTCATCAACCACTCACCAAGTGTATCATGAAAATTCATTTCACTGACCGGAAGGTTCATCGTTCGAACCCAAACCAGGCATCCCGACCACTCCTGTCTACGCTTGGGCAACTTGACAGAATCTCAGCCCTTGTGCTTCCCTTGGGTGGCATGACAGCTAGATACCGAAAAAGTGTTACAGCTGAACGATCACTACTATTTTGAAGTTGATGTATGCTGTTTCTAAAACGGGCATACGAGACTCAAGCGTGGTGACGCAGCTGAAGAGTATCGATCCGATAGAGCTCAACAACTCTCTACGGTAAACCAACAGTATATTGGTAGCGAGCACGTGGATGAAGCATGGCAAAATATGGAGGGAGCTATGTTTGTGGCTTTCAGTGTTGTCTTTCCGACTTTTCCGGTACAATCGAATGTCCACTGGATATCGTTGAGGTCACTAGCCCTGAATGATGCTTGGAAATCCATACCAGTAAGAGGGCGCGCGCAAATTCCTCAAACGCCAAATAGTGAGGGGCCTGAGGAAAGACCAATAGCTCTGGTGCACAGCGAAACCTCGGGAGATGGAGAGGGCTTTTGCCGAGGAAAACGTCCGTGCCCTATACCGATTAATACGATGAACTGGCTACAGGAAAGTAACGCTCAGTAAAACGATAAGTGAAAAAGGCGGATAATTGATTCACTCGCAAAAATGACGGCTGGAAAGATGGGCCGAACACCTCGAAAAACAGCTAAGCTGAGCCGCTGTAACAGCCCCTACAAACACTACAAACGAATAGAATGTAAGTCTCAGTAGCCCGTCGGAAGAAAGTACGAAATAAAGAAAGAACGAAGAAATAAAAGAAATAAAGAAAGAAAGTACGAAATATCTCTTTTAAAATTTGAGAAGGCAGAAGGACCTGACGGTCTGCATCCAGCCCACTTCAACGAAAGCGGAAGATTTCCGGTTAACCACGTAAAAAAAACTGAGTGGTGCTACACAAAACGAAAAGAAAATGCCCCGAGAATGTGACACGTGACTTGACTTCAGGAAGGGTGCGCGAACAGCGTGTGAAAATCATTGTGTCATCGGTGGCCTTCGTCCTCATCTTCCCAAGATTGATTGAACACAAAGAGGGACAGATCAGTGAAAGCCAAACTTAGTTCCGTCTTGCAAGAGGATGGAAAGATCACATATTCTCTCCGACAGATTTCGGAAGGGACATTGATTCCGGAAACAACAGTGCTTACCTTTATTGACTTGAATGCTGTCTTTGATTCTGTTGATTGTTAGACACTCTGGTAGCACCTGTGGAGTAATTGCCCTCCGCAGAGCGGTGTACGCCAAATCCCGCGGAAGTGTGAAGGTTTATGGTAAGAGTTCACGTGAATTCACTACATCCAGAGGTATCGGGTAAGGCAGGGTATCAGAACAAGACGATATTTCCATCTGGATCGGAAAGTCCAAAACCTGCACTATCTGTGACGTAGATATGACATCAGTCAAGTGTCGCGGTGCGCACAATGTTGTCATATGGGTTAGAAATTTGAACGCTTTGGGCTGAGGAGGCCAAAAAACTTTCAGTCTTTAACCGTCATCCGTGTCTTCGGATGACTGCCCGAGTCTGGTGGGACCATCGCATCGTAATGCTAAATTACGTGGAATGGTTTTCGGAGGAAATGACTCACTTACGACAAATGCGCTGATCGCACTTCATACAATGTGCTAGCTTGGCCACGCATGTCGGTCAACCGACTTCTTTATAAAGCTTTTCTGGCACACCCACGTGGATGGTGGAAGTGAGCCGTGATTTCAAGCAGTTACTTAGTAACAAGGCACGAAAGCCAGTATCAACACTGGTCATTGCCATCTCCCTGGGTGGAGACCCCGATACAGGCACATCAGTTGTCAGATAGTATGGCGCACGTTTGATTCGACGTCTGAACTGTTACTTCCAATGCCTAGCTTCCGTCCCGATCTCCCCAAAGGAAAAGTCTACCATCACCTCTGGATTGGCCTGACAACAACATCTGCCACTGTCTCCCATAGGCAGCTATTCACCCCGATTTTCCAAGACCATCGGCGAACGGAACTGCACATGGTTTGTAGTTGATTATGATCAGAACTTTGGCCTAAAATCTCTCAATTCCATCGTAGGTCGGTGGTAAGAGATATGGCTCATCTTATGGTTTTACCCTGGAGTGGATAAACTGTGACCATAAATCACCTAGCCCTATCTTGGCTATGACTGGACCAGTCGTAATCCAAACGTAAAGCTCGGCACTAGAGGTAGCTTCAACGGGGCATTTCTTATGGCGCTCTACTGGGGGGACCCGACAACACAACTGAAGAGCAACTTAACCATAATGATATGGTATCTGGCCCGGTGGATGTATTGAAGGAGGAAAAGTTTGTCTGTCAACTTGTTTTTACTCTTGTTGAGTGTTCAATGGGAAGCCTCAGTGAAGTGAAGCTAAAAGGCTCGAAAACATGCTGTCAGGGAGCTGCATTCCCTCAACCTCAGTTAAAAAATGACAAGAACACGAGCGATCCAGTTGGACTAGACAAATACGACACACTACTCACCTTGGCCTCAACATCAACAAATGCGTTCGGATCAGGTGGGCTGTCACCGACTGTAAGTGTTCGGAGCACTTGTTGAATGAGCGGCTCAGCCGACGTGGGTAGTTGTTTCAGAAGATTCCCACATAAAAGCACACCGAACGCTCTTAAATCCTGAACCATGTCAGTTGGCTTCGGTGATTCTGAACGTTGTTCAATTCCCAGTGAATCGGAGGTGCAATCAGCAGATTGGACAGAAGTGGTGTCCGCTAAAAAATCTTCAACACGAACATCACTCAAACCAAAGACATCATCATTTTCGACCGCACCAGAATTATCCAAGTTATCCTCATTCGAAGGTGACTCAACTGGATCGGGATCTTGGTCAAAGGTATTTGACTCCGGACTAGAGGCAATGAGATCACAAACAGTACCGATGGATGGGTCAGGACAGGTGATTTCTTCATCAGTCTTTTCCAAATCTGACAAGTTTTGTGCACTATCGCGGTAACTCTGGAAATCACAGAGAAGAAAAGCAGCTCGAAAATTAGAACAGATTCCGCGGACGATTAGCGCACAGGACAAGTGTAATCGCTTTGAAAAAACTTGTTTAAAACAGCAACTAGGTGATACATGAGGGATATACCTAGCCCCACGTGAGTTGAGTACAATTGCACATGTATCAACAGGCGCATTTACGACTAATCTCAATGCTGACACATATTTTATCACTGGTAATGAGCACTATATATATACGGATATTCTTATCAGGACCCAAGAGTGGTGTAGCTCATCTGATTGCAGAACGTCAATTGTGGCCGAAAGCAACTGCTTACGCCTAAAAAGTCACATTTCGGCGTTTTGTCTGCGCTGTAAATCAGAGATGTTGACTACTACACCACCCAGAGTAGGTTTTGGAAATCTTAGCGTGCCCATATGAGTCGGTGCTACCCTCCGCCTAATATACCCAGCTCAACTGCGACTGCAAGGGCATTGTAAGCTTTAGTGCAATACCTAAAAAAATGATCTCGACGATTCCAATTTTTCATATTGCAACAGTAGTATACTATGTAAACCATACGTTCATTATGCTTTAATTACTCATTTTTACTCTATATTTTCAATTGATCATCATCATCATCGTCATCATCATCAACGACAGCATGACATCAGTGTTCAACACCGATGCTTCACTACCGTACAACCATGACTTATTTGAAAGCCTTATTGTAAAGAAAAGAATAAAGGTGGACGGGGAAGGGACTTA
>NW_008752181.1:110110-132810 GCF_000715545.1 Opisthorchis viverrini | reverse complement strand
AAATGCATTACCATTTCTACGGAATAAGTCGCCACATGTTCCAACCCCCAAACTGGAGGGCCAGGAGACTGTTCGTCAGACCTCTAACCATTGACCAACCTGGTGTGAGAGACTCTGTGAGTGTCGCGAGACACTCTCCAGTATAGCTCAATGGATCGCTGAGGTGTGCAAACCGTCACACCCCGGTAAGGTCCAGTCTCTTCGTGACGGAGACCACTCGACAGAACCACTCGACTCTTGCAACAATTTAATCGTCTAATAAAAAAGAAATTGACCATATTCTCCTACTCACGATTTTCGATGCTGGTACTCCAGACGCCGCGAAACAATGGACTCACTGGTTCCGTACCCTCAAAGCTTGCATTAAATCAATCATGCCTGAAGGTCCATATAAATTGGAAACTCTCGCACGTCGCGTCGATGTACCCTCTGCAACGCTAATTTGTTACATGGTATGTCCATTTACATTCAGTCAAATGACAGTTCTAAGTTCATGCCAACTGAACTCAAACGGTTTTTGTTCGAACAAGGCGTTCCCACTAGTCAACGAACTGCCTATAATTCATAATATAATGGTCAAGTGGAGTGACTTAATGGTACCCTTTGGAAGACCATCTACCTAGCTCTAAAATCACGAAAATTGTGTGCCACACATTGAGAGGTTGTCCTTCTTGATGTTCTCTATTGTATCAGATCCTTGTTACGCACTAGTATTAAATATGATTTACACGAACGTTTCCTACCATTCATACACCGATTAGCTAGCGGTGTCTCCTTGCCTACCTGGCTTACTGTCCCTGAACCAATCCTTTTGAAACGCAACGATCGAGTCTCTAAATATGACCCTGTGGTAGAGGTGGTGGAGCTCAACTTTTGTAATCCACAGTACGCCCACACAGTTCATGCAGATGGCAAACGCGAAACCGTATCTCTACGCCGCTTGGCTCCCGGAAGCAATAGCAGGACATCCAATCCTTTCGATTCAGAACTGGAACCAGCGCATGTCACCGTACAAAAGGAACCTCACCCAACACCATCAACCTACCGCGATTCATCAGAAACTAGAATCTTGCTTATTAACGATGCCTCGTTCATCCCATTCTAATGCAGACCAGGGAATTCACTTGGATACTTTTATACGACAACAGTGCACTCAACCATATAAAGCTGCAACCATATAAGCGTGAACGACTCCACGTAACCACCACCGCAGTTTTTACAAACTGTCGTTCACCGCAAAAGTACACACTTACTCCAAGGTGGGGTGAATGTCATGAGTATCTAAGTTTTGGGTTCCATACATCATTAACTGTGAATTTTCACTCTATATTTTCAGCTCATGTACTGTCGTTATCAGACGATCATAGCGCGCATTACGCCATTCTATTCTGTCCTCCTTCTAATCTCGACCTGGAACCATTAAACCTCCATCTAAAAACACGGAGGGAAATGTGCTGCGAATCAACTTTTTCTTGAGATAAGAGTCCTCCATAGAAACGAAATCCCCTAACAATCGAGCAGGAAGTAGTCAAGCAAGAACAAGACAGCCCAAGTTCACGTCATATCGCTTAGAAGCAAAATGGACCGGGTTCTTCCGACACGATAAGTGATACAAACCTTGCATTTGAAGCACCTCACTACATATCCAATATGTGAAGCCGCAGTGAGGTACCCTCGGAGATGGCCTCTGCATAGAATCGTGCGTCCTAGCAAAGCAGAACGTAGCAACTAAAGGATCGTGAATGCATGGTTCAAACCAAGACACATTTCAGAGAACTATTGAGTGAAGTCTCGTGCACTCGGACCAAGAAATTTCATGTAGGAAAATGCCCTCCCAAAAAAACTAGAGAAGATACAGTGTGGGTTATACAACTTGATGAAGGTCAAAAATTTTTGCGTATCTCGATGACGCTGATGGGATCTGACACTTCATTTACTTAGTGGTCCCGTCCGTTAGTAAAATTCAGACAAATTCTGATGGGAAAATTCCAATACTCGTGTTAAATTCTGACCTTCTTTGTAGGCAAAGTGCGCGGTCGGGCAATAACTAGAAATCAAAAACAGTTGAGACGTTCCAAATGATGTCTCTTGAAAAGGGGTGTGTGATTGTTCCTGAGGTTTTCGCCTCCCTAAATTCTAAGACGCAAACAAACTGTGACATCAAAAAAATCAGATGGGCTTATCGTACCAGAGACATAAAACGTCACGGACTGTCAACAACAGATGAACTTACCACACAGTTTAGATACAGACGTAGGAGGTGGTGTTTTCCACAGAGGTCANAAGTCTGGAAGAGCGGAAATGATGAATTATTCCTAAGACATAGGTCTCGATGCAGTGCTAAAAATACTTCGGGTGATAATAACTGTCAAGCGTCGACACAGGGGTACAATATGGGGACTTACCCAAGAAGCTCACAAGTGCCACACTTTTAGACATAAGCTCCTTGAAGGACATATCATAAAGTTTGGTGCCTGGCTGTACATTGTAGACGAAAGCCTCGGACTGAGCACAAAAAGCAGAAATGAATTTTGGTAGAAAAACAGAACGCGTGCAAATAGAACAAAAGACGGCTCTCGAAACAGAGACACACTCGACGAACCTTGTCCATCACGCCTTCTTTGATCTCTTCAAGTCGCTGCGAGCAAATCTTGCGTAAGTAATCTAAGCTTCCGAGTTGAGCCTTGATGGCCAAATCTAGTGAAACAAGGAAACAAGGAAGTCGCTGGCGTAGTTTCGTCTAATAGGTCAATTCGTGACAGAACACCATGAAAAAATCCTACGATGAAATCAGCGACACTATGTGATTCTCAAACTTGGAGCCTAGTACCTTCCTGTCATGTAATTGAAGTAAAACGGAGAATAATCCTTCGAGACTCAAGAAAATGCAAGGTGCAAGTGTTCAGCAAAAATGGAGTGAGAGAGATTGGTTTTAGTAATGTCTTTGTTTAGTGCAGACAGTAGATATCACAGAAAAAGCGATGGGTCCTGTTACATCTACATCAGCAGCATAATGAGGTACATAGGAGGTAGCTCTCACAATTACAACCACCAATGAAAGATGATCAGACGGAAGAGTGGATATACATTACAAGAATTCGGTGCTATTATCGAGGTTCTCAAAAAAAACTGACTCGAACGCAGTCCCACGAAGCTAGGACCAGATTTTCGAACGGATACCGCATCGCTAAGTGATAGACTGTCGCCGCACCAATGCAGCGCTCTGAAGACAGACTGTCAGGTGTAAACTAGCCATGCCTGAAGTCGATGAAGGTTGTCTCGTGCTGTGACGTCGTGCCCTGAGTGACAATCAAGTGAACGGAAATATTTTACACGAGTTTTGTGTGCGTATATTCACAGATTAAGATTCTGAAGTCTGCGTTAGCAACAGAAGGAACGGAAACAGGCGAGTGTATCGATTGACCCAGAACGGATCCACAGAATTGTTCTCGATTTGGGGATGCCCATAGAGCCTCACAAACGCAAAAGGAAAGAAACATTCCCCAAAGGAGCCTTCGTCATGGCACAAGCCATCAACATCGTCAAAAAGCAACATCAGTGTTGATGCTTCACAATCACAACAATTATAGGTAAAGCCTCAAACTGAAAAAGGAAAAAAGTGCGTAAGGGGCGGGCCTGGTACTAACTTACTCCAGGCATTCTGAGCTGCCTGCATCTTCAAACGTTCAATCAGACACCTTTGAAAAAACTGGGGGCATAACCACAATCGCCTAGCCACGATTTCTGGTAATTAATCCGGCCAAACACAATCCGCCGTTTCACACTATCTGCGAACGGCCATAAACTGCGTTTATTGTTAGGGCACACAATCTCAGAGTAGCACCTAGTCAATTGAGACGGATTTTACCATGCTACGTGCGGTATACTACATCCTCCCTCTAACTGGCCGTTTTTAGATTCACTGCGTCTTTTTATTATTTTCAGATATTCTTTCTCATAGACCTTGAAGAAAGATTTTCACATTTCTTCAGGTTTACGTAATGCAGGTGAGCTGTTTCTGTTCCAAGCAAGTAAATCCAAAGGAGGCCCATTTCAAAAATCACTGCTTGACTAAAGGAGTAATACTGGAGATTAATGTACGGGGCTCACCTGCGACGTGTACTGGGATGGTAATGCTTAGTATCATACTACATGAAGCAACCCAAGTGTCGAAACCAGTCGTTCGCGGCAAATCTCTCGGTTGTTTTTCCTAGGTATTGTCTCAAATAGTTTACTCTACTGAAATATTCCACCATCCATTAATCCGACAAGTGACTATAGGTCGCACCAAACTGTCCATGTTCTTAAATTTTGCCTGGCAGTTACTGCAATCTCAATCCGATGCACTGACGCCATTCTGCACACGCCATGGCACTGATTCGTTGCAGGACAAACGGTAACGAGCCCGGGGCAGTCACCGACAATTCATACTACAGATGTGTGGTCTCAAGAGTTTGCTGCAAGATACATGAAGGTGGCCACGAGCAGCTTATGGAGTGAGAAAGGCTGTATGAACTGTTTGGTGCTCACATTTCAGAGCTCAGGGTTACCTAGCCGGGTAGACTTGACGGTATACTAACGAAAATGAGTGTGGCTAGTCGCCCGCCTTATAACAGATTTCCAGAATAGACGTTACAAGCTATGCGAGTGCACCTTAAAGATCCCACACACAGTTTGACCCACGAATTCTGCTAATCTCTTAAGTAGAGCTCAGTGCTATAGTTAAGAGTCAAGTCGTCCACTTGTATTTGAAAGTACCGGCAGCATGTTAGGTTATGGAAAAGGGAACGAACATGACGTCTACGAAGATGCCAGAAATCCCAAATAAGGTGGAAGGAAGATTAACCTGACTAAACACGGCTCGAACGAATGCATATCAGAGGCGCTGAACATACCGTCATCCCCACCAGTGTCGCGGCCACGAAGCATTTCCGTAAACCCATTGGTTTGTTGAACGACGACTTCCAGTTCATCAGGACTATCGGACATTTTCAGCGCTTGGATGAAGTACTCGCTTGTGAAGGCATTATCTTTGGTCTTGAATGCAAATAAATGTAAAAACTGGTTCAACTTAAGTCGGTAAGATGGTCGAAAATGGTTGAAACAGTCGGCCGATAAAGATAATACGGTTCAGGAATAATTACGGAACGTCAACCGAATTCGACTAATTGTAGATCATTGGATACATTTCCCATCGACAGGCCTATGTGAACAGACGACTACTGTTCCCCGATGGAATTACTCTTTTCCAACCAGTCCCAGTTCTCCGGAGCACGAGTCACCCAGGATTCGTACGGGATCACACATAACATAGAAATTAAAATTCCGTATGAAAAAACCGGTTTAAAAAACGTATTGAAACACTAAAAAACAAACTTTAAAAAGGTAGTCGATTAAATCTGAGATAGGGTTACTGCAATCAGTTCTCCTAACTGAAGGGTTGCTGTTGTTGATCCCGGAGATGGTGATGTTGGGAAGGAGCTAAGAGGCACAAAAACAGATATAGAACATTGAGTATCACTCAAGAACAAGAGAACACGGTTTTCGGAAGATGGAATTGAGTTGTCGCAGCACCGCCCATAGCTCGTGGCTGACAAACAAAGCATATACGCAACCGATGCGGAATACTTGACTGGCACAAAGACGATGACCGAACAACAGGCTAGATAACGTGAGCATGACTACAGACTCAGTCGGTATAATAATGTTATATTCACCTGAGGTGCTTTCGAAGTCATGAACAAAAGATGCTTCGTTGGCTGGCCATTTTTAATTGCCAGAGTGCAAACTCGGTGGATGTTCGTCCACTTTTTCAACGTTGACTGAAGTACCCCTCGAAACGATTGAAGTTTCATTCACAACATCCACAGCCGATCCTTGGCCACCGAAGTGCGATTTCAGAGTAACATACGTTCGTTATCGAGGAGAAGGTTTCACAGCCCAGGGCTACATCGGCTCAGTGGTTAGAGCGAGAATTTATTGTCCGGAAGGTCCGTGGCCTGAACCCGACCCCTGCATCTCGACTTCCCCTGTCTAGGCTTGGGTAACCTGCAGTATCCCAGCCCTCGTGATTCCTTCGGGTAGCATGGTAGCTAGGCACAGAAGGGGCGTTACAGCTAAACAATCCTTTTTACATCGGTCACTTACCAACCTGCTTCGGACAGAAGGTTGGAGTGAAAGTGAACATTGTGATAGGAACGTTTCAAGCTTTCAGCAAAAGCGACCTGAAAGTCACATAAGCCGATTTGTTGACTACTTGCACTTTCTAAGCGTCGTCACACGTTCACAATAAGGGATGAAAACTTTAGGACACCGGAAGGACGATAATAAATCATGCGAATAAAAAATGGGATTCGGAAAATCTAATGACACTCGTGTTGTGGTCGCTTCCTAGTATAAATTCCTTATGGTAATAGCTTCGAACGCTAATTCATGCGGATCGAAAAGCTGCGCACCGTAAATAAACTATCAAACAATCAGCCAAAAAGGGGCTTCGTTTCAGAGGGGCTAAGTAAACAATGGTTAGATTTTAACTGGGCAACTGGACAAAGGATGTTCAGCTAGGCCTGGTTGGCGTTTCGCGTTTTGAGGGGGGATCATCAATAATAGCCACTCACTGTCCTGAATATTTGCAGGCACACAGACCTCTACAACAGCCAAAGGTGAACCAAATTTGAGCACCTTAATCATAGTCCCGGCTTCTGGTGAATCAGCTCTACTTGCACAACAGTTATGGACATAAAACATACGATTGACATGGGATGTACGAAAAGCCGTACATTCAAGTGAGGTCTGAGTCGATTGGGCAAGGGGATGATGAATGTGACTGAAGTAGAAGAAGCATTCAAAGTCAGATAACTATAATGGGGCCAAACTCAGAAATAAACAGAGTCAACAACTTACAAACCAAGCTACTGATCGATTCACAAAATCCGGATCTGACAAGAGGTTGATAGTCGGCACAAGCACTGTAGACACCAACAACTCCTGGGGGAGATGCAGTTAACGTGCGAGCACAAATTCTGAATTACTCGAGCAATATAACGAATTGCGGGGACGCGATACTCCTCATTTGGTAGGATGAAAAATAAAAGTGTCTCACTGATACGGCGGAGATACTCTGCGAGGCTTGGTTGCAGAAACTAACACATGTTACTTTTTTCCTGTTCGCCCGAGGTGCATATGTTTTCTCTGCATATGGTTTTCTCGGTTTCCGTCTCGCAGTCAAAAAACAGTTGCAATTGATCTATATAATGTTAGATAAAAATGGAGTGCGACAAAAGAAATAGAACCTTTGTCGCCCATTAATTTCTGCTGTTCAAGCATAGTACGGTAAAGTCGAACATGAGAGGCCAGATCATTAAACAGTGTTTCTGTCAAAAATGGAATCCAATTGACCTGAGATATCCTAACACAAGTCAGCTGTTAGGGAACAAACGCCGGGAAAAAACTACCTTTTAACCAAGTTGGCGGTGATCTGCTGTAACAGTCGGTGTAGCTCGGTCGGGAAAACTGTGTCCGGAGTAAGTGGCGCGTACCACGAATAGATGTAGTCACGAAGGATATAAGATATAATCTACCTCTGGTAAGTGAAAGGAAGGGAGCCGACACGCACCTGGTTGCAGACGACATCCAGTGCTAGCGAGCTGGATATTTTAGTATTTGCTTTGGCTACTCCTTCCGCATCCATAATAGCGGTCACCTTAAAAAGGATTGGTTAGTATGCTAAGACGACTGCCGAACATACTGTAGGGATTCCCTTGCTCGCAGTGCACTTGCGCTTTTGAAAAATATCGGGAAACATTTCTCTATCCATAGAGAATAGCAAGCTTGTGGGGGGAGAACAATCACGAAGGCGTGTTCAACTCACCCGAAGAGAAAGCATCCCAGTGCAACGACACTGTATACGACGAGCATGGGTCCATAATGAAGAACGGTAAATAGTACAGCTAGAGTGCACAACACTTTCCAATTCATTATGCGATCAGTTGGAAGCTGCGTTCTGATGAGTTTCTAGGCTCCACTGGAGGTGATGCTACTTCGTGCACCTTCCGAATGCATCTATATAAAGGAGTACGGTATGAGAACCTGCAGAAAGTCAAAAACTGTTGCCCCGCTAGAAGGAAGTCAGAAAAAGTAGCTGCCTCCACGTGGTTTCGTATGTGAGGAATTTAACTGGTGACATGGGCTTCGATGGACCCAACAAATGTGGCCTAGTCTGAGAAGTAGTCTCTCTTGCATACAGCAAGTGTGAAACCGAATCGATTCACGTGTCCGCGCCAATGTGCATTGAAAATGCGAAGCGCTCCTGATGACCAGTTTTCTATGAAAAATTCAGTGGTTACAATCAGGTGGGGATGAGCCAGAACACTGAAAGGTTATCACAGAACTGGATTGGTCAGAATACCTAACCTGTCGTTCCACAATATGTTCGGCCGGTTACGGCACGCTTGCTCGCCATTATTGGACTGTGACCCTTGTGCGACACCGGTATACCTTGCGGGATTTATCTCTTTAACCACGAAGAGACTGGATCCTGCGGTGGTGTGGTTGTTTGTGTACCTCCAAGACCAAATAAGCTATAGTGAGGGTATCCGCGCGACATTCGCAGTCTCCCGTACCAGGCTGTTCAATGGTTAGAGGTCTGACGAACACGTGTGACGACTTGTTCCAAACATCGCTGTCTTACGGTCAGGCTTTGGGCCAAAGGTTTTGATTGAGGACCCTAATCGTCCTCCTGTCTAGGTGTGAGCATCCCGGCAGTATCTCAGCTCAGGCACAACCATGACATTTATAATTAGCAACATCCTCGTGCCAAATCGGCCGTCAAGTGATGTCATCAGCCGGGTCGCCTTACTTGCTGCAAACAGCAGGGTGGGTAAGCGAAAACAGGCTACTGCTGACGCCTCCCTTCTTGCTCTTTCACACACTTTTTCTGTTCAACCCCACACCATTAATAACTCTCTACTTACAGGCTTAGGACCGATGACTCCGTTCGTCCTGCAACGATTTCGCTAGCAGCAGATGTGCGTCATCCGGCGCCATCCTCAGACATCTGAAAATCAATCTTCAAGCCTCAACGCCAAGTCTATCTGACCGCCTTCAATGTCCGCAGTCTGAAGCAAGCATGTCACAAGCAGACCTTGCTCTCACACTGGACTCGCTTAGCATTGGTGTGCTTTGCATCAGAAACAAGAAGTCAGGATGCCAACACAGTAGTTGAGCAAATCGCCCAATCATCTTCCACCAGTTCCCGTCTGCGCAACCCTGCCGATCCACAGGCTGCTGCGGTAGGATGCGCAGGGGTTCATATTGTCCTAAGTCACCGGGCGGAAGGATCCCCCCTTGGCTGGATACCCGTTGATAGTCGTCTCTGCGCAGTTCACCTGGCAACATCTGTGAAGGAGTGTTACAAGCGGAAAGTTTATCACTGCTTGCCGTGCCCGGTTACACCCCAACTGATTGTAGCTCTAACACCATTAAAGATAAATTGTAAGACGCCTTGAATGCCCCATTGCGGCGAGCCAAAAGCTCAGATATCATTGTGGTTGCCGGAGATATAAATGCACAAATGAGCAAACTAAGAACACCTGAGGGTCGAAATGGACTGGACTCGGTAGGTACGGACAACGGTGAACAATTGCTGCAGCCGTGTACTAACCGCAGGCTTTTTATGTAGTACTAACATCCGAAACAGCCGAAGTTGTCTGGCCACATAGCGCCTTCCAACGGCGTCCAGGCATCGAACTCATATCGATTACATTGCCAACCAACAACTGACTGCCGGTCGTTTTGGAACACATTTGTGAATTATGACCAGGCACTCGTCCTAAGTCGCTTCTCCCTACGTTTACCTGGACCACCAACGTGCGGACAAGTCGCCAGGCAACTGAAAGACTGGCGGATCCGGATGTTAGACGAATTTAGAATGACCGCCTTCTAGAGTCACTTCCAAATTGTTATGTCCTCTACTGATCAGTCAATCAACCTTGTCAGTTGCACACGGAATTGAGAAGACCAATAGCCTCGAGGAAATTGTACTGCAACAACTGAACAGCCAATGTCGAGATTCAAAAGAATCAAGAATGGAATGGAACAAAACAGTCCAATGAAAGACTGAAATAGAGAGATAGAAATGCTGAGCATTGAAACATAGGTTATAGTCAACTATGTGAATATGTTTGTTAGGAGGCAGTCCTCCTAACATCTCCCCTTTGAAGTCATTGTTCGTACGACTGGAGTTATGGGTTCAGTTGCATCCGTATGACAGGCTTTCTGATCTGGTCGGTCCATCTTCTGGGTGTACAACTTATTGAGATTTCAGATTGTACTGCAGGCTTGGAAGATTCCGGGTTTTGCGGCAACTCAAATGTATCCACGAGAATCTCGAGCGGAAGATGAGAGTTATGCGAAACCGTGGAACTGTGTGTAACTGTTGTTGGGAGAGAGGGATGGCGTAGCTGACTTGCGTGACGGACGCAAATGAAGGAAGCCACGTCCACCTTTCCAACAATGCGCATAATTTTACCTTGTATCCACTTTTCTGCATCACTACGACAGTAATAAGCAAGGACAGATTGATCGGGTAGAAATATGCTAACCACAGAACCATGACCCGGTTAAACTGGGATTCCATCTTTGTGTTTCTCGCGGTTGGTGGACGCAAACTTGGACAAATGACGTCGATGGGTAGGAGGATTTTCGGTTAAATAGCACATCAGCGGGGGAGTTACCGTTTGGAGCGTTGATGTTTGGTGTCGCTCTGTAACCCAGCAGGAAGGTTTCGATTATTTCCGGTGTGGTCCCCTCCCCTTTGAGTTTGGCGAGTTCTCTTTTCAAAGTATCCACGAATCGTTCCACCTGACCATTTGATTGTGGATTGAACGGTGGTGACCTAACATGTGTGATGCTATTCTGTTCACAGAACTGTTCAAATTTGGCTGAGGTAAATGCGCTTCCATTGTCAGAGACAATAGTATTTGGCACTCCGAATCGACTGAACACATTTTGTAGTTTGGCAATAGTAGCACAAGCAGAAATATGGGTCATGTTGAATACTTCTGGCCATTTACTGTAGACGTCGATCAATATCAGATAGTGCTGTCCATTGATGGGTTCAGCGAAACCAATGTGGAGTCGCGACCATGGGGATTCTGGAGTTGGCCATAAACACAATTCTCTTGTGCGAGGGACTTTTGCGGAGAGTTGGCATTTTGAGCACTTTCGAACAGGTTCTTCCAACTGTTTATCCATGCCTGGACAGTAAATATAACTGCGGGTCAATGCTTTCATACGGTTGATACCGGGATGTCCAAAATGAAATTGTCTGAGAACGCTGTTCTGGAGTTCTGAAGGCACAACCACGCGTTCTGAAAACAGCAGACAACTATCGACCTCGGAGGGCGAAGATCGGCGTTCGTAGAACGGTTGAATCTCTTTATCTAGGCATACTAGGGGCCAGTGTGTGTGGTGAAAATGTAATACTTTTTGCAGTAATGGATCACGAAAAGTGGCGTCGCGAACCATAGCAGAAGTGACTGGTAAGGCGCGGTTCCGCTGTTCTTGATGCGATAACCGCGTGTTCGTGTTGCGGGCGCTTAGAATCCATTAGCCTTAAAGAACGATAACAGTCCGATGAGAGACTCAATCAAAAGGCGGACGTACAAATAACAAACACAATCCAATTCTGTGTTTGCTGCGTTTCAAGTTGAATTTGAATCCCGCAGGAAATACATAGCAGTTTCCATTAACAATTTCCCGATCCGTTTGCAGCTTGACACAGCTTCGGATATTACATTAATCTCACGTTCAGTTTGGGAATCAATTGGGAAACCTGTTTTGTCATCCACGAACCATCGGGCCAAAAGCGCCTCTGGCAGCACTAACTAAACTAATTGGCAAGTTGTCTTGTGATGTGTTATTCAACAATGTGCTTTTCTCAGGAACATGCTATCTCACTGATTGTCCGAAATTAAACATACTCGGACTCGATTGGATCGAGAAACTTGACCCTTATAGTGTACCCCTGACATCTGTGTGCAGTGCTTTGCAATTATCGTGCTCTTCAGATATTGTGAAATATTTCACAAACACTCACGACTAAATTCGCTGATGTTTTCAAAGAGGGCCTTGGACGCTGTGAAATGTTTCACAATATCTGAAGAGCACGATAATTGCAAAGCACTGCACACAGATGTCAGGGGTACACTGGTCAAGTCAAGTTTCTCGATCCAATCGAGTCCGAGTATGTTTAATTTCGGACAATCAGTGAGATAGCATGTTCCTGAGAAAAGCATTGAATAACAAATTCAACTTGAAACGCAGCAAACACAGAATTGGATTGTGTTTGTTATTCGTCCGTCCGCTTTTTGATTGAGTCTCTCATCGGATTGTTATCGTTCTTTGGGGTTAGTGGTGATTTGGTATTATGCGTACGGCACCTCCTTTAATTGGATTGTGTTTGTTATTTGTACGTCCGCTTTTTGATTGAGTCTCTCATCGGATTGTTATCGTTCTTTGGGGTTAGTGGTGATTTGGTATTATGCGTACGGCAAAAGCCTCCTTTAAGGCCCAACGATGGCCATGTTTGACACTGACGTTTCTTGAATGGACAAAAACGTGCATAATGCCATTCACCACATGACCAACACGATGTTGGTGGCTTTTTCACAGGAGTGACGGTGGTTCGCTTCAATATCATGACGCTGCTGGAAGTGGGAGATCGCGACTCTTGCTGTACTATTGCGGTATCATGTTTGAGATTGCGCGAGCGCTGGCATTCTGTGGTGGGGTCTTTCAGAGTAACGTCTTTTTCGTGCTCAAGTATGGATAGCAATCGTGTGCGAATATCTGACTCCTGAGAAGATTGAAGTCCAGCGGCAAAAATGAGGCATCTAAACTGATCTTCTGTAAGCGATTACAATCGGGATTTCTCACATTCGCGATTAACGAAACCGGCAAAAGTAACGTAGTCGTCGGCATCACGCTTGGCCAACTTAAGACATTTGTATCGGACATTAAAAAGTGAATGTTGATGAATGTTGGAGATTGATGCCTTGAGTGAGAAACTGGATAAGTCGCAACTGCGATTGTTCAAACTGCGCTCATTGTTGTTGAAGGACTGATTTCAAATCCTCAGCTGAAATTGAGATTCTTGGGTTCGTAAAGAGTTCCCGCCGCCAGTGTTATGTCCTCTACTGACCAGTCAATCAACCTTGTCAATTACACACGGAATTGAGGAGACAAATAGCCTTGAGGAAATTGTACCGCAACAACTGAACAGCCAATATCGATATTCAAAAGAATCAGGAATGGAATGGAACAAAACAGTCCAGTGAAAGGCTGAAATAGAGAGAGAAATCTTGACCATTGAAACATAGGTTATAGTCAACAATGTTTGTAAGGAGGCAGTCCTCCTAACGCAAATACTCCACCATCAGGTGTGAACTCATACTGGGACCAGATCGCCACCTGTTTGCATAGTGCTGGGAATTCGCCTGTGGCACGACACCACCAGGCGCACTCAAGCATTGGATATCAGACCGAACGGTGGCATTGCATAAATCCCGGACACATATTCCAGCCGGTCCAGAACCTAACTGGACGCAACGAATTATCAGACGTCAAAAGAAAGTGGGCGTGCGAACCGACCGTGAATTGTGGTGGATACAGATGTCAAAGAAATGGAAGAGGCCCAGAACGCCGGTGATGCCCGGAGAGTATTTCAGTTGATCTGTGCGACCGGCCCTCGGAAACATCCTGTGAGCGAAACCATGAAGAATCCGAAGGGAGCGATTACCTTGAATAGGGAACGGCTCGACCGGTGGGCCGAATACTTCGAACAACAGTTATCGTGGCCACCAGCTGCCACTCATCTGGAGCCCACAGCTGACGTGGTACCCTAGAAGGTGAACGTGGAACATCCTACGGACTCGGAGGTTCATGGCAGCACATGTTCTCTTAAGCACTACCGAGCTTTTGGTCCGGACGACCTTCCACCCGAATTGTTCAAAGAGAGAGGCGGAGTACTCAGTCAGCGCTTGTCGCACTTGCATGCGTCTGTCCGATCTGTTTGTCTTGAGTTTGGAAAGGGGACCGTCCCCAAGAAAACTGGGGGAAGTCCGTGACAGTGCGAGATAGCGTGAATTTACTGACCGGAAGGTCTGTGGTTAGAATCCGACCTCTGCCTCTCGACTTCCCCTGTCTAGGCTTAGGCAACCTGGCAGTATCCCAGCCCTCGTGCCTGCTTCGCACGGAATGGCAACTAGACACCCAAAGGGTGTTACAGCTGAACTATTATTATTTGTCACTGTTAGTGTGATTTTCACAAGAGGCTCGTAATCGTTGGCCTGTTCGGTGAGTTGCGCAACTTGAGTGCAAAAGTTCCATCACGCATCGAGGTGACACCATCAGTGCGTTGTTGGGGGCGTAGTGGCGCACAGCGATGAGTTGTTGGATGGCAAAACCACCAAACAAATCGCTACGCACTAGCTTAGCGAACAAGCCAAAGACTGACTGAGCTACCACCATTTTGCTCAATAGAAAAAGAAGCTCGTAGTGAGTGTGGCAACCACATTAGGATCACCTTGACCTCGGTATAACGAGACTGTTGGCGTCACTTGTGCTTCATCGCCTTATGGTAGCTCGTGAAACACTAACTCGAGAGAAGCAAGAGGGATTCCGGCCTGGTAGGGGTTGCGTTGACCGAATCTTTACACTTCGTCAGGCACTAGAACAGCATCACACGAACAGTCGATCCACAGTTTTAGTATTCCTGGATTTCTCAAACAAATTCGACCCGGTTGACTGGTCTATTTGTCTTGACACCCTTGTCCATCAAGGAATGCCCCGTAAGTTAGTGAACACGAAAAGTTCTTTGTCTTATCAAAATACCGGACGTGTAAGAGTATACGGCGAGTTCTCCAATAGGGATGTCCGTCAGGGATGCATACTCTTTCCATTCCCCAATGTGCGACCAGTCCCCGGAAACCATCAACGATGGGAAGGAAGTGACCATCTTGAATAAAGAAAGCCCCGACCGTTGGGCCGAATACTTCGAACAACAGTTATCGTGGCCACCAGCTGCCACTCATCTGGAGCCCACAGCTGACGTGGTACCCTAGAAGGTGAACGTGGAACATCCTACGGACTCGGAGGTTCATGGCAGCACATGTTCTCTTAAGCACTACCGAGCTTTTGGTCCGGACGACCTTCCACCCGAATTGTTCAAAGAGAGAGGCGGAGTACTCAGTCAGCGCTTGTCGCACTTGCATGCGTCTGTCCGATCTGTTTGTCTTGAGTTTGGAAAGGGGACCGTCCCCAAGAAAACTGGGGGAAGTCCGTGACAGTGCGAGATAGCGTGAATTTACTGACCGGAAGGTCTGTGGTTAGAATCCGACCTCTGCCTCTCGACTTCCCCTGTCTAGGCTTAGGCAACCTGGCAGTATCCCAGCCCTCGTGCCTGCTTCGCACGGAATGGCAACTAGACACCCAAAGGGTGTTACAGCTGAACTATTATTATTTGTCACTGTTAGTGTGATTTTCACAAGAGGCTCGTAATCGTTGGCCTGTTCGGTGAGTTGCGCAACTTGAGTGCAAAAGTTCCATCACGCATCGAGGTGACACCATCAGTGCGTTGTTGGGGGCGTAGTGGCGCACAGCGATGAGTTGTTGGATGGCAAAACCACCAAACAAATCGCTACGCACTAGCTTAGCGAACAAGCCAAAGACTGACTGAGCTACCACCATTTTGCTCAATAGAAAAAGAAGCTCGTAGTGAGTGTGGCAACCACATTAGGATCACCTTGACCTCGGTATAACGAGACTGTTGGCGTCACTTGTGCTTCATCGCCTTATGGTAGCTCGTGAAACACTAACTCGAGAGAAGCAAGAGGGATTCCGGCCTGGTAGGGGTTGCGTTGACCGAATCTTTACACTTCGTCAGGCACTAGAACAGCATCACACGAACAGTCGATCCACAGTTTTAGTATTCCTGGATTTCTCAAACAAATTCGACCCGGTTGACTGGTCTATTTGTCTTGACACCCTTGTCCATCAAGGAATGCCCCGTAAGTTAGTGAACACGAAAAGTTCTTTGTCTTATCAAAATACCGGACGTGTAAGAGTATACGGCGAGTTCTCCAATAGGGATGTCCGTCAGGGATGCATACTCTTTCCATTCCTATTTAATTTCATGATCGATGAAATAATGAGACGAAGACTGGAAAGTATCCAAAACCCCGGCGTTCAAATAGCCTGCGACGACAACCTTGTCTATCTGGAGTATACAGAAGACATCGCCCTCGTCTATTAAGAGGAGAAGGCGCAGATGTTTTTGGAAGAACTAACCAAAGTCATCCCGTCCTCTGGTATGCACTTTGAACCCACGAATTGTCATGCTCCTCGACCGCGAGAACCCTGCTTCGCCTGTTTGGAGAGCCCGCAAGGTATGGCTGCTAATCGATACCAGTGGCGTTATTGTTGCCAGTTTCTATCCAGAGATCCAGAATGAATGTTTGGAGGCATAGATACCTCAGAATGGGTGTAATAAGCTGGCATGGAGTCCCTTCCCCATCCACCTATATTCTTTTCTCCAGAATAAGACTTCCAACTAAATCATGGGTGTAAGACAGCGAAGCATCAGTGCTAGACACTGATGTTATGGTGTCGATCATGATGAATTTTTAACCCCAAGGCCTCTATAATGAAGCTGGGCACTAAGTGAGGGTCAGTAGGGTCGGTGAGTGTCACGGATTACAGCTCGCCAAGTGGATAAATACGCATACTTCAAAGCAGTTTATTCCCCAGCGATGAACACTATTACCCTTGAAGCCCAGAACAAGCGACATAAAACTTGAAGATAAGAAGCCATGTTTTCAGCTGACTACCATTGGGACAACGCTGGTTCGTGCAAGGATTGTGAAAGCGTTCAACATTAGTTCGTCTCCCTGATCATGAAAGTGTCTAACCAAATGACTACATACCTTTAGAGAGACGTGGAGTTCTGTCGTTCAGAGGGAGTGTTGATAAGCACAACAGTAAGGCAGCCAATTGCGCTCCCAAGATAAAACCCCTCTAACAGCTGGACATCGGGCAAGTACACCAACTTCATGAAAATATGAACATGAAGAACGGCGTTTGACAGATTAAGCTATTGCTTAGCCGAATCTGGACAGGAACTTTCCAGGCAAGACTTTGACCTTACTAATCCTCTCACATAGCATACACTCCCCATTTCTTCAACACAACTTTTCGTGCCAAACGTATTGCCAGGCGCCATTATAACAACTAAGCGCCAGTATTTACTACTGTTTTATCGCTGTCAGTGATGTAAGTGACTGCTATCAAACTCCGTAGAACGATTACGTCAGGTTACCTACATATTGACAGGCTATCGCAAACCGCATTCCATAGTACTACCACATGTCACGGGGTGCTACGAACTCAAATGCGACTGCGCACCTCACCAGCGGGCACTTCAAGTGATCAGGTTCATCCTTCTGAGAAACCTTGTCCACCAGACAATGGGATTTGTTGAACAGCCACCCACAATCACTCACACAACCGCATACTGGGTCTCTCCGCGATGTTTAGAACCATTAGATTCCTTTTGATGCAAGCAAACATGCAGCGAGCACACCCGCACCGCAATAAAACTATGAGGAGTTATAGAGTCTCGGAAACTACAAAACAGCCTTGGGGCCGCGTATTCGTGAAATGGAAATAGCCTTCTCATTTAAGAATTTTGGGAAGCTAGTGCGCTTGATAGGAAAGTATAGTATAAGGCGCAGTTTAGCCAGTGCAACATGTCCATTTGGATAGATGGACAGGGCACCGTTCGAAGACTAACACTGAAGATTCCACACGACAATCTATACCTATTTCGGGGTCCATGGGCCACAAGTCACCATCGGGAAATACTTTGAAGTGGTCAGTCACACTTATTGTTCAAAACAATCCGCGGCAAGAAACAGGCAACAAGCGATCGGGATTCCACAACCACTGTTCTAATCCTCACTAAAGACATAGCAACCGAAGCAAGCAGAAACGGACAGGTCTAATACCAACTGCATACAAGCTGCGCACATTGACTACCCATTCATAGTATGAATCAACACAACGAAACATATATTCATGAGAAGGCGAGCCTCCTTCTTGGATGAAGATTCAGAGATATTGTAGGACAACCTTCTTCTGGAAAAGGGTAAGTCGGCTTCCAGGATATCATTGCTCACTGTTACCGGTGAAGCACGATTAGCCGCATGGCCTGAGCACAGTGTCATCCAGCTACTGTTTTGTCTCGTAGACCACAGGGACAGGAAGTTTCTAGAACATCCCCACACACAGTAAGTACACTGCCTCAGGTGTTATTGGTTTCAAAGGAGCCTTGAAGGGTGGTTATGTGTGAATGGCTGTTCAAGAATGATGTACCCAAGAAGTGTTAAAACGCGCCTCAAGGTCATTCACCCCAGGCCAACTAGGAGTTTACGAATCCCCCAAATAAATCCAGGCAGAATGTTACTATCGTTCTTGTTCAAATCGAGGATCATGATCAGGCCTTAGCCAAATCGTCACCTAGAGCTGATCCCAGGTTATAGACTAGTATGAACACGAGCATTTTTTCTGAAAAGGAAAACCTGCGGGACGAAACAAATCGTTCACGTGAGTAAGTTGCCCTATGAAAGATGGGACGTTCTTTACCATGACCAAGCTAGGAAGACACTTTACATATCAAGGGATGTTTATTTCCTCATTTTAGTATCCAGATGAGAATCACCCTCATCATCAGAGACAGCAACATCGTTCTTGATACTGATGCTTCACTGCTGTAAAGCAACAAAGTTTATCTAATCACATTCAACGTGAGAAGAAGAGTTTGTGAGGAAGGGGACCTACTGCTGATCGCAAGCAAGCATTCTAAGGTGCTTACACCTCCAACCGCTCAGTCAGACAATCTAGAATGAAAGTGACGGCACGAACGCCACTGATATCAATCAGTCGGCATCTCTTGCGATGTCTCCAGCCAAACGCACAAGGAATCAAGGGGACCCCATCCTGGAAGGTAAGTTGCACCACACATCAAAAGAATCTTTTTTCCCAATCTTCTACCAAGTCATACGATGCGCCATCCTGAAAAGAGGCCAGAGGGGCAATCCTCGTCTCGGAAGATAATGTTTCGGCATCCGTAGCACATAGCTGGCGCTGGAGGTTCTCCGTGATTGAAATATCTGAAGCACAAATGCTTTCGCTAATTACGTCGTAACGAATTTGTTGACGCCATCCGATACCAGCAACGGCTCTGAGGCACCTGCAGGCCATGTTTCAAAAACATAACAATACACACTGTAGCCTGGAACACACAGTCCTTGAAACCCAGAGATACACCTTTTTGAAGCCACAAAAGTGACGCTGATTAGCAAACGTGACTTGGGTCCTTCATATTCGTGCACTGACCCATTTCTGTCAGAGCTAATGCGACTAACGAGGAATCTTAAATTCTCCACGACCTCCAGTGTGTCAGGAGGATTACCTCCAATCTGAAAAGATCCATTCTGCTAATAATTTATCTTGTAGAATGAAAAATTGTTTTCTCCATTCCAGTCTTTCATAGATATCCTATTGGACGGTTTGCTTTTCTAAATTATGGTTCACTTGAATCCACACCAGGAAACCATTCACTTGTTTTCAGTATAACCTTCTCAAAGTCGTGCGTATTTTCTAGTCCAGTGTAACTGACAATTCTGGTTGATACATCCAGAGAGAATACAACACACTACATCTCTTTGAATTGTAAGTTGATGATGATGTCGTCTGGGTACTGCAGATCGACAGGATAGTCACCAGCAACAATTTGAGCACTGAGATTTCGAAGAGTCAGCGTTCATCTCATTATTTCTTCGACGACTAAATTTAACGGCAAAGGCGATAGTAGACATCCTTGGCGAACACTACTTTGTGTAAGGAAGCTTTTAGAGAGATCATGCACTATCACCAGTTCAAAAGCATTTGAATATAGGGATCTAATTATTTTCAGAAACATCTGGGGGCATGCCCTGTAAAGCAAGTGTGGCTGACACCAGTGACCGATCGACAGTACCGAACGCACACTTGAAGCCAAGGGATAGCAAAATTGTGGATCCTTTGTACATATGGCGTTGCTCTAACACCTGACGGAGTGTCAAAATGTGGTCAACTCAGACTCTACCCAGTCGAAATCCCGCTTGATGCTCACGGGTCAAAAATCCTTCGTTATCGAAAGACGACGAAGAAGTAATGAGCTGGAATCCTCGTTACAACGGAATTCAAACCAACACCTCTGTGGTTGCCATATTCACTACCAGTCTCCTTTTTAGAATGGCACTATAACCGACTCACTCCAGCTATCTGAAACAGCCTCTTCTGCCCAGGTAGACGCAAACAGACTAGAGGCACTGACTGAGGAATTCACCTTCATCCTCAAAGAGAGCAGTTGGAAGGTCAGGACCAGAAGCATAATGACGCTTGAGTCGAGATTTACACTTGAAAATTTCTGAGGTGTAAGGAGGTTCTATTTTTAAAGCCCACATTTCTGGTGAAGGCCAGGATTCCAGATTGGAGGTTGCAGGTGGCCAACTGAATTGGATTTCAAAGGACTATACCCGAAGTCTGCTAGATGTCATAAAGCAATTCTGATCTCTGATAGCTTCATTGACAAGAAGCATCCGAGGGTGAGTCGAACGAATCAAGTGGAAAAACCTGCAGATGTTTCCAGTTATTTTTCGCATCTTGCGTTATTCTGCCTTTCGGGTCCACCAAGCTTTCCGGTCTACACGAACATCCCAGACGTGAATTACAAAGGGAGAACAATTGGCAGCAGCGAAGAACAACACAAAGTCAAATGAATTAGCATTAACTTTAAATGTGGGCTGAAATAGACATTAACTCGGTTGAAGGTTATACTATGAGCAATGGAATACAGTGTGGTAGACAGGGATGGAAATAAGCCGTGATGAACATTCTCCAAATAGGTCAAGTTGTGACATTAAAGGGATACCGATGAGGCGTACAACTTTACTCCGAAGAGATCCACGTAGATCCCTACGTAAGTAGAAGTGGAGAAACTTAGTCCAGTGAGTTTTCCAGAGTACGGATTTGGGATCTACAAACAAGATTTGGCCAGCGACGAATGATTTGTGTCTGTTGTGAGGACTTCGACGTGTGATCGGGATCAGTTGTGAAGGGAAGACAAGCCAAAAAGGGTGGGCGATACCGAGCAGGGGACGGTTAATCACAAAAAATTTAGGTTGGGTTAGGAATTACGCAGAGAGACGGGCAAACCGAAGGAACTGAAAGGGTAGAACGTTTCAGAGTTTGACAAGTCTTGGTAGGAGCCGATGGCAAGATCGGCTTTGGGGACACCTGGTCGTTGCAGAACGATGGAAGCATTAGGACTAAAAGAAGTGCAGGGTGGATTCATTTGCAAACGGTATGGACAATACTAGATCATTCGCATGAGTGACGAACTTCCTTACTCAGTTTCTGAATCAGAGATAACGAAGTCCATTCGTACTTGCATGGAATGGTTACTTAGGAAACTCCCAAGCCAAGAGTTTTCTGGCCGATGCTCGCAAGCAAGAAGCTTAACAGGAGGGTCCGTATGTTGAACCCGGTCGTAGTGACCCTTGATGAGATTTCAGCAGTCAGCTCTCAGCTTGCAGGAATTTGAAGCGGTTAACCATTTCGAATGTTCAGTCGGTAATGCGGAATGTGAACCTAAGTCAAGACCAGTTCTGAAGGATTTGGGCTACCATTCGTGGGAAAACGAAAAGTAAGACGAACGAATGATTCCGTTTTATGCCGCCATCAGCAACGGTTCGCTCTGTCCGTCATCACACTGGGGCAGACTAACCCGCTGTTGAGTTTCACGGACACAGTTCGGAGGGAACTAGAGGGCAATCTAGCCTCAAAAGTCTCTTTAGAATCAGATGAGAACCGGCCAGCTTATGAAGCAGTTCCCTCCACCGGTGACAGACGACATCGTCCGCCGGGCTGTCTACCGAGAACATGCACTGTAGCAGGTCATTAAATACCCCTAAAGTCAGTGGTCGCGTTCGAGAGGAAGGCCCCCATTCCAATCGACAAGTGCTATCACCTGTTCAGAGGTAGCAACACCATCATCGAGCACACACCAGCACTCAACACTGGTGTTTCACTGAGATATAGGAAAATTTATCTCCAAGCCTTATTGTGAAAGTGGGAATTAAAGTGGATTGGAAAGGGACCTAGTGCTAGCGAATACCGTCAGACACTCGAGTGTCTACTTATAAACCGTGTCAACGGCGTTTTTTTACAGTGTCCGATTGACCAATCAGACACTGTAAAAAAAATACCGTTGACACGGTTTATAAGTGGAATTCCTAAACATTCTCAAGGGGGATCACGCGAACCACTACCTGGAAAAGGAGTATCGTCGACAGTACTCGTATCTTTCGTAATCCGATCCGTGAAGTATGGTGGATACAGAAAGCCAAATGAAAGAGGCCCAGAAAGCAGGTAAGGCTCGGAGATTATTTCAGCTGATCCGTACGACCAGTCCCCGGAAGCCACCTGTGATTGAAAGCATCAAACATCAGAATGGAACGACCATCTCGAATAAGGAGGAACGCCTTGACCGGTGGGCTGAATACTTTGAACAACAAATGTCTTGGCCACCAGCCGGCACT
>NW_008752181.1:35594-108249 GCF_000715545.1 Opisthorchis viverrini | reverse complement strand
GGGGACCGCGTGATCCTCACTGTGCCTGGTTGGAGACACTACAAGATATGGCTGCCAACCGATGTCAGTGGCGTTCTTGTTGTCATTTTCTGTCCAGATTGCCTGAGTAAATGTCTGGAGGTGTAGGTACCTCGAAATGATTGTGTTAAGCTAGCACTATGTCTCTCCCCCATCCACCTTTATTCTTTTCTTTACAATAAGGCTTTCAAATAAGTCATGGTTGTACGGTAGTGATCGGTCGGTGTTAAACACTGATGTCATGCTGTCGAAGATGATGATGATGATCTTTCGTAATCGCTTTCCTACCTAGCATCAGACCTACTGAAGGGATACGTTAGGAGCCTGGCAGGGACCATACGTAATCGTACACTGATTGGTCGGAATTTAAGCCAATAAATTCGCCAAGCTGGACGCCTTCAGTTGTACACACGGAAACTGACTTGAGGCACCTGATTACCGTTTCCCTCACACACCAATAAGAGATGTGATTCTGAGCCTCACAGCTGTCACCCGGCACGCACGTCACCTGAGATCCGAAGAAACGCCGCTTTGTCTGATACGCGGATTCATGGATTGATACACAGGATCAAGGAATTCGCCCAAGATTCCCTGGTCGGTTTTGTTCTTTTCGGTTAGTGTCTGTCGTTCACCTGAAAAGCACAAGTGAAAAAAGGGTGTAGCACTGCTCTTTATGTTCTCAGCGCGGGGCAGTATGCTTGCCAGCGCGAGGATTCGCATAAATAAATGTCTAATAGTGCTTTAGACTGGGTTCTAGAATGAGCGTGGGTAACCGTCGGAGGAAGGTCATTCGACGCAGTACTACTCGAAATGAGAAAAAACGTTGTCTGAGCTTGAAATTTTTCTTACTATGTTCCCGCCGGGTGTTTGCTGGTTCAACGGTGAAAAGCCTGTTTGCCAAGCTTTGTTCAAACAGGGCCTAAGTAAGAATTAGGTCCCCTCGGAGGAAGCGGTACTCCAGGGGAAAGAGATCAAGCATCGCGAGAAGCGTTTCGTAGTCCACGGATTTGAGGCCGGCAACCATTCTCGTAGCGGCCCGCTGGACACGCTCAATGAGGGTGACGTCTGAATAGTTGCTTCGGGTAAGAGAACGCAACACGAGTCCCTAAGGCTTATGAATTACCCCAGTTACCAACTTTCTCGGTCTCTGTGACATGTAGGGCACTCTGCAAGCCAAGGTAACCCTTAGAGTGCATTATTTTCATTAAGGGATTGTATGCTTAGGGGAAAAATATTGTGATCTCTGCACCCAAAGCTCATGCCTAAGGACGGAACGAATTTGGTCATTTCATCAAAAAACACCTGCGCCTTGGTCCCCATTCGGAACCGAGGACGATATCATCTGATCTCTATATCTATACAGTTCCTGTCTTCAGCTATATAAACACAAAACTTTCAAAGACCTTCCAAGCCCGCCTTTTTGTCTCATCGCCCAGTAACTTCAGCAAGAATGGACAAATTGTCCGATACCAGTTTTCGCTAAGGTTTTGGATAGCCTCCTACGTGGCTGCCCACACTCGCATATCTGTAACATAAAAAGTCGATTATACTAACAAACTTCTTTGGAAACATTTTCTGTCAAGCATGTAAGGGAGGATAGACCGGTCAGCTGAGTCAGGTGCACTATGGACATTCGAAAACGCAAAACTGTGGGTCTTTTATACAAACGCGATATTTTAGCACGTGGTGGGATGGGTATATCTGGTCAAAAAGTTACTCGGCCGATCTTCCGATTTCCGCTCCAGTCAATGCTTCACAACCCGCTGCGAAGCAAGGGAAAAATCCAGCTGATCCATGCATGATCACAGCACTCTCTTCTGGCCCCTTTATGAAAATGAGCCTTAGAATCGCTTCTGCACTTTTGCCTTAGGTGCCCTCCATGGCTCAAGCTGGTGACAGATAAACGAGATAAGCACTCTCCTAGCAAATTGGTCTAACATTTGAGCAGGGTGGATGGATGATCATCGCAAACAGGAGCTGAATGGAACGTGGGAGGGATTCATCAGTCGTCAAAGCCGTAAGGGTTTCAGATACGGATTATGGGGTGCAGTGCATATTGAATGTCAGAATGTGACAGAATTTTGCCACATCAATTTTTGTGCGAAGTGCTCAACCTGACAATCATGGCTTTCCTCTTTATCAGAGATTGCCTCTCTGATTTTATGCTGGATGGCTTCGCTCACAACAGGCCCTTAGAAGACGACCAAAACAATATTTGAGTCTTCCTTCCCTCTATTTACTTAGTCTAACTGTGTCCGCCAAGGCACACATGCTGAATTTCTCTTCATGTCTAATTTTTATCCTGATTGAATTATGTTCTTGGTTGACATATTGGAACATATTCTGCAGATTCAAGCAAGCTTGGTTCTGGAAGTCGAGCAAAGCAAGAAGCGCTACGTTGCGTGGCGAGAATCTCGGGCCTGCGTAACTAAGTAGTGGTTTTACTCTGGTCGGTATTGTCACCAGACGGCCGAGCGTTTGGTTGTCTGGAAGATGGTTCTGGTAGACCAGTATTGTCTGGGACACTGCCATACTGGATGCCCGTTCTGATAACGGCATTCAATGAGCGTGTTGGCAGAATCCAGAAGAGTTACGAAAAGCGATGTAGTTAGCTACCGATCCACCCCAAGCAAGTAATAGCGATGTGACGGTTCGTGCTAGTGTTTGGCATGCTGTTGGATGGCACCTTGTGGCCAGACGACTCTGGTTATTTCGCAGGTCATAAAAACATAAATACAACCATCCTCCGTTTACAGCTGTGTTGTTTCATCGTTACTCAAAACGGGGTCCAGTAAAAGTCAGTCGGCTAGCTGCATCTCAGATGCACCGAGTCCATCCAAATTTGTATGTAAATCTCCCGTATCCTTTCTTGAAGCTGTGCTTATGTATTTCTGGACAAGACGTTCAAGAAGGCGTATGATAATATCGGAGTAACAGACGGGCGAAGTCCAGGCAAACTCAGTTGACGGGTGACAATAAAGTTCCGCCTTTTATGACACCCTGGCGGACACTGCCGGATGAACGGCATGTAGATGGCAAACGCCCACTCTATCAGTCAGGTTTCTTTCAGCGAGATGAAATAGGAAGATACCGGCTGCCAAAAAACATACCGAAGAGGCTCCCGGATCCCCAAAGTTTAGCAACTGGAAGCGAGCTATTTTTGGTGTGACAGTTATTCAAATATTTGTTATGGGGCCTGCGGTTCGGGATTCCATTACGCGGGACACATCGAGTTCAGGTGGATCCAGTGTGCAAGCGAGAGTAGACCGTTGTTCTGGTCCCCTCAGATTATTGAAATGAGCAAAAGTATTAGAACACTGAGCCTTTTGCGTTTATTTCGAGGGGCCTTGGAGTGCAGATACCGTCCACTAGCAGACTTTGCGCCCAAGACGTGAGGTCACAAGACATAACGGATGAGTCTACAGAGTAAGTTAACAAGTGGTTGAATGAAGAATAAAGAAAAAGTTTGCGAAGAAACAAGAATGGAAGGGTCAACTTGTCCTTATTTCGGTTACTTGTTTCTTTTTATGCAGCATGTAACGCGGGCAAGCTTATGTTAAAATGCAACAGCCGATCGGCGGAACATTATGTGTACTTATATGAATCGCGTTTACACCCCGGCTAGTATGCACCCAGGATGACGAATCCTGACCGGGGGAAATATAAAGTCCCCATCTAAATCCTTCGACCCAAAGTAGAGACTGAATATGGCCCGTCATCCCTCGGACATAAAAACGGTTTCCGAAAACTACGGTGCATTCGAGGCTCCCGCTTCAGAGCTGAAATGCTCATGTCCAATGAAATTATGAGACTTCTTGGCATTTGCCATTGTTTTAAGTGAGCAATTTTCCAAGGTCATCGAACACTTTGGACTGGAAAACACTATTCGATAAAATATGCTATTTCAACTTGTCGGAAATTGCAATTTGTTGTTAACTGAAGAACATTGCATGCGGCCCTGCAGCTGTACTCACCAGATTTAAATATTATCTGAAAACATGTAATTGTCATAAAGAGCATAATCCTATTGGCATAAGAATCGGACCTTCAGTACTCCATTAAAAGTACAAAAGGCGTGAGTATGGCTACAAGCTGTCTATGACACATGGTCTTTGGTCGAATTTTGTGGCGAACCACTTGGTAAATTTGCGGATGGATTCAGACTATGTTCACTGGCAGCAAAATTCTTCACCACAAACGGTGAAAAATAGCATTTGTTCGGTGTTCATGCCAGACGGTATGCCACACACAGGTTGGGAATAAATATTATTTTTGTTATTATTATCCTCATGAGGTGACCAAAAAGTGTCTGCAGCAATTGCGGCTGCAGTGGAATCTGTGCACCGGCAAGGCGATCAATATAAAACCCTCTGTGCGTTGCGGTGGAATGTGTCAGCTGTGAGCACAGCAAAACACCACTGTTTTTTGCTGTTTGAAAAAACGAAAGTTTATGGTTTGTTTACTCGTTTATTGTCCTCCCAAATGCTGCGAAAGGTAGAAACAGGAATGTCAGCAATTTTTCACATTCATAAGTGAGTTTAAACAAGTGACTTTCAGAGTTATGAATGCGCAAACTGAGAATTGACTGCGGTTCAAAATTTACAAATGGAAACTAATTTAAACATATTCAACTGACTTTAGGCGGATTATGCTAGCACCTAATTTGAACATACGCACATAGAAATGCGATGTTTCAAAGGGAACGTTTTTTAACTCAGAGTAGTCTTCGAGAAAATTGTACATGCCTGATAAGCTTTGGCTGGGGAAATTATTCACATCGCAGTCTGTTAAACAACAGGCAGCCGTAAACGTTCCAACCTTGACATGGAGGGCAGAGAGATCGTCGATTTAAACATTTGACTGTTGGCAAACCTTTGGTGAGACTCTGTATGTGTTGCACGGAATCTCCTGTTTTTTTAGTAAATGGGTCAAAAAGACAAACATTCACCTCACTCCAAGTTTTAATCTGCCTCTGACGGACATGGATTTACGCAGAATGATAGCCTTCTTGGTTCAAACGCTCCCCGAATTTGCCCGTGATGTGGTAAACCGGATACGTTGCTGTGGGAAAATCAGGTATGTTTGTGGCCCCAAGTTATCTGGCCCCGGTCTCGAACTCATTTTGGCTACAAAGGCCCAAAAGTCTTTCGACTGCCCCTAACAATTAATTTTGATTCTCAACAGCAGCCACATCTCTAATTTGTACACAGGATACCCACAACCGCCACCACAGGCTTGAAATCCGAATGGTTAACCAGAAGTGGTTTCGTTGCACCAAATCGGTCATTTCACATCATTGTATGGACTTGTCAGAGGCTTAGTTTAACCCAACTGCGTTCACAACCATTCTATCCAGGAGGAAATTTTCAGTTTTGGTCCTGAATGGGCAAGTTAAAGGTCAGTCTTAGTTTGCATGCTCAGGGTAGAAATCATGACCGTTACCTCAACTCAAGCAGATAAGTGGATAAGTGGTAGGCATGGTATGCGGTCAGATGTCTCTTCTAAATGGAGAGTCGCGCTAAACGAGTTGATCTACCACTTATTTGGATCTAGCAACATTTTATGCCCATCGCCTTCAGGCATTCGGATGTTATAATTGCTTGCCAATCCAGGATTGAGGTGTTTATTGTGGCTTCCGTAGCGTAACTTAACAGCTCTACTCGTGACCCACTGGACGCCCTGTTTTGAAAGTGAAAAACTCATCTAAAGTCGGCACCTCCCAACCACCCACTGCATTCCACCATTTCATTCTCGGCGTGTGATATTTTGGCCTTCACGGATTTTTGCTGCCTTTTGATTTATGCGCCTTCCTAAAATTCAAGAATCATCCACGTCGTCCGGAACTGTAACATTTCCATTTCGCAAAATTCACCTTTGTTACCAGAAAAGAGCTGGTCCTCTGTATTCCATTGAGGAGCATAAAGTTCGCTCGTTTACTTTACACGTGATAATTCGTACAACAAGAATAGATGTCAGTAAATTCAAAGTGATCGTCTGCATTTGCAGACTGCTGGTGTCCATATGGTTCCGAGGTATCCCTTCTCTGCACCCCGACATACCAGCCTAAATCACATGTTACCAGGGACAGTGCCTCTGCCTAACACGCCACTGCTTCAGCCCAGACAACTGAAAACTGCTGGCACTGCCTGACACTGGCATTCTCCGACCTATTTGGGAGTTTTGGGTGCATTTTTGGTTTTTTTGGTTCCAATATGTACTCTGTTATTCGAATCAGACAGTTGGGGCTTGCTCCGGTAGATTTTTAATTTACTCATATTTTGCTGAACAGTGTCGGTCCAATTACAGACCCGGCATTGTATTACCCTGCCCAAAAATTTGGGGAAGGACTCAGGAGGCGACAATCTCACTTCGTCGAAAGATCGAGTGATGAAACTGAGTTAGTTATTGACAGAAAATTCAACTAGCGCGTGAAGCAAATGTTCCTTCAGGAAGTAGGATACATTTTGAAGCGATTTCTGCGCTGGGTGCCACCGGCTGTGTGAACTACACGAAAATCCGGAAGTTTGCGAGTTGCTGATTGATCATCCGCGACCTGAAATTCGACCGTGTCCAACCACTGCTACGTCTGAACACCAACAAAAGGACAATGAATTTTACAAATATATGGAGCAGGCGAGCTTTTCCAGCTTGCTGAGGTTCCAACTGACAACTGCATATCAATAAAATTTGGGCATCAAAACGATTTATAGAGGAAGCAAGCGCAAGCCTAGGCAGTTTCAGCTTATATACAAGCCTTCGAATGGCGGATAAATGCGATGTTCAGACCTATATGACCCACGTATCAACATCAGCTGATGTGTGAAACGTTGGAATCTTTAAGGGCTGTGATAGATATGAATAGCGCTTTAGTGCCCGATGGTTAAGTTGCGCAAAACAACAGTATGCACACAACGACTTGCCATTTATTAAAAGAAAATTATAAAGACAATTTGGTTTAGCGCAAAATGGTTTGTCGATTGCCGATTTGTTAAACTGCGCCGGCGTCCCGCCTTTTGGCAGGGTCGGTTCAAAAATTCTCTGAACCATGGATGTTTTCTTTTCTCTGCGTTCCTGCTGAAATATGAGGACATTTTTACCTGTTATATTCGTTCGTTATAATTACTTTGCTAGTGCTCTTAGCGTTAAAACGGATCAAAACAGATTAGAATGGCCGAACTTGCCATCAGTCCAACCAGGAATTAGGAAACCCTATGTTTTTTAACAGATCTGCACGTTAACCTATCTTGCCATCGAAAATGATAGAATTTCACAAAAAACAACGTACATGTGGGGTTTCCAGCATCCAAAATTCGCCGAAGCTCTTCTGTTTAATCAGAAGTTTTCATTCAGTGTGATTGACTACTTAATAACGTCATAACCCTAGGCCCGTTGTTTCAGGGCTCTAGCAAATCTGAACACACATAGCTTTCATCATTTGCCCCAACAATGTATCAGGCGTTTGTAAGTGTGTTAATCCATTGGACTACCTAGATGCCGCGATTAGAAAATCGCACTGCGCAGTAATTTCAAAAGTTTTACTACGTAGTTTCGCTGATCACTACAATTTTTTTTCAACGTACGTTACAATATGAATACGACACAAAAGAATAGATCATTATACTAATCCATGAACACCGTTGACTGACTCAACATCAAGGACTCGGGTGACCTAGCAAGTTATATTCATAAAGAGAGGCATTTGGTCATGAAGATCATTCCTTTCATCCGTGTAATATTTTGGAGTATCAGTGATCTAACAGTTGATTGGTTACCTTCCTGTTCAAGCCAATCCTCAAGCAGAAAATTTGGTCAGTTTAATCATTCTAGCACGTTCTCACAAAACCGCGGGCAGACCGGGAAAAGATGGTATAAAGTCAACTTGCAGGTAAGTAAGAACCTAACTCAGTGACTCGAAGCACTACGATATTGGAAGCTAGCACCTCATTCTCGCATCTAATTCAACTTTCGATTATACGTCGTGGGCAGATGCAACGGTAATTATTGATGTATTGTTTCGACTACCAAGAAGCCTGGATCTGCTCCTTAAACTGGATCTGACACCATTTAATGAAGGTTGTTGTATCAATTTAGATCTTAAATTCCACAAAATCTTCACTAACTATTTGCGGGGGGCGAGAGTTTTATGAAATCATCATCAGATAAACAAAACTTTATAAAAAGATCAGTACTGGTCTTCTGATACAATGCATGTGTCTTAGTAAGTAACCACTTCAACTTAGTTTTATGTAATTACTGCGTGCAACAATGCATCAGAGATTGCTGTCAAAAGTGCCCAGTATGCACAGAAAATCAAGGATTCACATATTGAAGAAGTGACACACAGGACCTAGTCTTTTGTCCAGGCCTCTAAGGGTAGAAAGTTTCTTTCCGTTCAAAGGCTTCCTTTCATCCGAAAAGCAGAAGCAAAAACGGGACGTCGTACTTTTTCAAAGCTTTTCGAAGGTTGCCAGAATGAGGACTTAAATTAAAAGACATGTAATTACACATTCGTTCAGAATGTCCTGCGGACAATTGTCGGTGGAAGGTTATTCTACAAATGAAGCGTTTGATATGGGGAAAACTGCTGGTAAATGAAAGTACCTACTCTGGTTTGAAAATCTATTTACCCCGTCTCTGCGCTATATCGGCACTCAATGTGCAACTTCTATTGATCGCGTCTTTTTAAACAAGGCGCAAGAAGAGTTCGGTACACTTACAGACGACGATTTCATGGATGAAACTGTTGAAGCATCTCACGATGCGTTTTGTTATCGACGTATCTAGGGCGGGCAGCGAAATACGCACCGGCTTTCTAGACTCAGTCGACAAGGACGGTCACTTTTTGTATCTCGAGGAGAGTGTTGAATAGCATATAGGAAAATCGGACCGACATACGTTCCATATTGTGCCCGAAAGTCTACGCGAGTAATAAGGTGTGTGTTGCGCCAAGTCCTTCAAAGTTACCAATGACACTCCAGCCACTCTTTTGGGATCCAGCCGGAGAACTATGCCCAGAGATAGCCAGAAAACTGAATGCTTTCTGATACTAAGAATTGTCGTGCCGCGGCTCTTTCCCAAGACGCATGAACAAGACATTTGCGGAGTCTTGAGGGCGATATATGGACGCGATTTTGTCATTGAGAGTAGGGAGACAGTAAATTGAGCACTACTTTGCGCGGTCGAAGTCCACTTATAGGGCATTCGCATTGGAATTCCGGAATGAATGATGTCACACGTGAAATGTCGGAAAATTGGGCCAAAGAAGGGGCGGTTCCAAGACAGCATCAAGGTAATACGATGGAGACCGGCGCAGAATAGGTGGTTAATCACACAATCACTCAAAACTTTTTGCTAGCAGAAAAATCTGATCTGGTACAGAAGTTTCCGACGAAATTAATGTGTTCTGTATAAACTGGAACTGGAACGTGTAAATATTGATTGGATGCATATGATTACTTGAAAAATATGGTGTATGGCGTGGGCCACCGCCCGTGATTCGGGTTAAGCTGTCCAAAAATATAAGCTTGCTTGTCATCAAGAACGGTCCGAAGGCTGTTGAGATATTAGTAGCTAGATTATTTAGAACCAACCACCGCGGAATGTGTTACATTGCAACTTGCAGTGATGTCAATATGCCAGCAGACACCGAGGGATCGGCGGTCACCATTTTTGCATGGTGCCTTGACATGGCTGCCTTCTAACGATGTTTGACGAGCCATCGTTATAACTACTGTCTACCTGAGCGTATTTTAGGTCGGGACCCTTGAGTGAGCTTTGTAACACCCTAACGATTTGATGTGGTGCGATGGTGGAATGTACGACAATAAGTTGCTTTCCCCATAGGCCTTAAATACTGCTGCAGCCACCCGTTCATCCTCCGTTTCTGCTTCTCCAGATAGAAGTTTGTTTTAATCTAAAGCGGTATTCGATTAGCGTGGCTTTTTTCAGGGTGAGCTTAGTAAGGTGACATTTTTTTAGAATTTCTGTATTACAACCATCCATAAACATAAGAAGCACCGATTCCATTTCGTATTTTCCTGTAATTATTTTTTGTGGAATGGTGCGCGCATCGATTCCAGAGACTCCGAATAATTTTGGGTTGCCCCTTATTCGCTCCGTCAGATGGAACTCTACGGTACATCGTGAGTTCTTAGATAAAGCTCTTTTTAAGACCACTTTGCTGTCTCGTAAGCCTTGTTTCCGTAATCCAGTTGCGGCCACGTGTAGTATTATTTATTGCGGTCACCCTAGTCATGATCGGCGCTTTACCGTTGATGGTGTACAAGTGTATTCACTCACCGTACCGGTCTCCCTTCATCACAATTTCCTGGCTATTCCCAACTATCGTCTAATTTAGAGGTGATTTATCGGGAACGACAAAGTGCAAGGCTTTTTTTGACAGGGTGCGAAGTCACTATGGTAGTATTTCCGACGCCATACCAAACGTGACAGCCCCCCGTATTTCACAACATCTCGGTGTTTCTCCTAATGGGCGCGTCACCCACTGACACAACAGCATCTCACTCAGCTGACCGTGTGCCACAGATTTAAAATGCTGACCATCCTGACCCAATGTCAGGGCGTTCTCTTCATAAAGTTATCCATAATTTCTACGAGGGGCATTTGCTTTTATGCACTATCGACGGTACCCTCCCCGGTACGTTCGATCAACAAGTGCTCATACATCTAACAATAATAACCGTGCCAATTATCCACCCAATATACATTCCCATGATGGAAGGCTACTTTCTGCTCCAGTTGGCCTAAGAATCGTTCGTTATACACATTTCGCTGCATGGTTAGGAAAATCCTTGAAATGCTCAAGGGAAATCAACTTTCTAATTGCTTATCACCGTTCAACTCTTTCAAGTCGTGTTTTTAAAATGCACCAGCGGGTACAGTCCCGTCATTCCATAGTTAAGTTTTCCCACCGTCCTATGGCATGCTGCGCGCATTCCACTTGCATTCCAAGGTCACCGAAGTCCGTTGTGTTTGGAACGTGTCAGTTTCACGTGACCCTATTTATGATGGATCATACCTATGTTTATACACCTAACCTATACCCTGTATCCTTGATCAACGGGTATTAGCGTCCGGTGTGCGTATATTGGGGATATTGTCATGGTCATGTCTAAAGGCATGTCATAAGTCGGGAGTAGGTTTCTATGGCGGTGTTGAAATCGATGCCAAAGAGCATGTATTACTGAAGAGTGTGTAGCAAATAAGATATGCATTTTTAAGAAGGCGCGTTAAAAGTTCTAACTCCGCGTTTAAATTTCGAAGCCCCCAGGCCTAGTAGAAGACAAAGTCAAAAGTAACCTTTTTCATCACATAGGCAACAAAGAATCTTTCGTTTGTGACAGACAGGTCCAGTTCTGAGTGTAGATATATGTTCAAAAAGTCTATTCACTGCACCAGCGTATTGAGTGAATAACATTCTGTCGAACGGCTTTAGTTAGCACCGGTGCAAAACGTCCACCAGTCCCGACGTGCTGGAACTCCATCCTGGAGTAGTGTGAGACATTTGGTCGCCTAACAGCAAAAGACGTACAGAACCATAGCTGGAAAAAATAGGCTCAGCCACCTGTGAGGGGAGTAAATCCGCCTTCAGCGAATTGATAGGCCTAGCTAAGCGTCTGTCTAGCTTAGTGCAGTCTGAACCCGCAGTGAATGGAAATTACGCGGGAGTGGAATGAGGGGGGAAATGAAAGTGGGCATAGTGAAGTTTAATTAATAAACGAGGTCATTCGCATTCCCGCACTTCCGGTTGGTCCAGAAATTGAGGTGGTTGCCTCCGAATATCTCAGTATCAGAGATGTATGATGTGACCCAAGTCCACTGAAGTGTAATTATTGATGAGAATTCAACGGAATTCGACTGCCAAAAGCTGGGATGCTAATCTGGAAGGCTGAAGTAGTTGTTGGACAAGTGTTGCAGCACAGCAACAGCTGCCTCTAGGATCAAGGAGCAGCGAAGGTTGGAAACAGCGGAGAGGTTATGAGAAGTAGTAATTCCGCATCAGGTTTGATTAGAAAGCATGAAGGCACCCCGTGCAACGCATCTGTCTGCTATATGCCTCATTGATTCCAATGCTCTGGTTACTTCCAGAAAATTCATCTTGATGCGCCGACATCCGGTCTGCATCGTAGTCCTGCATTCACGTTTCCACAACCCTCATGCGATTCATCCATACGGACAAAACCCGAAGTTAACCCCACGACTGTTCACGATCTTGTCTTCTTCGTAGGAACGGGACCCCGTCAATATTTACTTCCAATTCCCTAGGGAGTTTCCCGGATCCCATCCAGCTCAGCTCGATTTTTTCGGGCTTGAAAATATCCGTGTAGGCACAGTAACTCACTCTGTGTCCTTGCATGTTTATAAATGTATGCTTGACCATAATCTCCGTTCCTTACGACCCGGTAGATTTACCGATTCCACTTCAGACTATCCGCAGGAATATGAACAAGCACGATATCAGTAAAAAAACACGTAAACAGATGCTCTCCTCTTCAGCCTTTTATACCTTCAGCGAACCCGATGACATGAACATGCTTGAAAATATCCGTGTAGGCACAGTAACTCACTCTGTGTCCTTGCATGTTTATAAATGTATGCTTGACCATAATCTCCGTTCCTTACGACCCGGTAGATTTACCGATTCCACTTCAGACTATCCGCAGGAATATGAACAAGCACGATATCAGTAAAAAAACACGTAAACAGATGCTCTCCTCTTCAGCCTTTTATACCTTCAGCGAACCCGATGAGCATGAACATGCAACATTTCACTGGACCCCCTGAAGGGATGGTGGAAGGGTAACCCAAAAAAACACGGTGTCTCGAGTACCGAAAAGGGTGCACGGGAAAACGAGTTTGCACTCCCATAACGGTTAGAACCAACATGAAATCATTTGACAAACGATATCTCTATCAAACTCTCGGAATTCCGGTTCAAATGACCAATGATAAATTTAGGCTGAACCTATATCAGAACTAACCATCAATTGCATTCTGTTGAGGTCAACTGACGTTTCAGTTTTGAATGGTGTAGGTGTTGCCGATGGTCACTCGTTGGTTCTGGATAGTTTTTGGTGTATTTCTGGGTAATTAGAGTAACTGTAAACCAATTCTGGTAAAGGAAATATTTTTAGGTCATCAAGTGAGGAATACTCATGTGAAAATACCATTTGCAATCCTCGGGCGGGCGATCTACTCATTGGACGGGAGAGTTCTTTGTGGGCTTCTTCAACATGTGGATTGAATGAAGTGGAAGCATACTGTGTCGTCACAACAAGTGGAAGGAGTTTTTGCAAGGAGTGTACATCTAGTCAGCCGTATAATGCCCTAACAAATCCAGAAAGTCATCGAATTGACAATGTGGTTTCTCGAGTACCGAGCAATCCTGGGCGATGGTGAGTTTGAACCATGCATTAATACTTTTCGATTTCGATCTAAAACTGGTGCATTCACTTTTGATCGGGGAGTGCGCTTACTTGGACTATAGATAGTGAAAAAGACGCTATGAATGCTCCAGGATTTGATGGTTGGCATAGGAATATTAGTTGTGACCGTATTGCAAGCAAGCGTATTTCTCTCACGCAAGCTTTCCGATGAACAAGTGGAGAAATGAAAACGCTGAGACGCAGTAATTTATCTGGAATAGTATAAGCGGTCGTAGAGCTCATGTGGTTAGTAGTAGCACACCTTTAGTCATCGTTCTCTGAGTTGGAATAGAAAATCAGGTCGAAAGCTGACGAGGTGAGTTGCCTCAACCAAAAGATCTAACATGAACAGTGAACTGTGCCACTGTGCGTATACTGAACGTAAAACGGGATTTGATCCTATGTGAGAAAGATGCATGTAGTTTGTGCACTAAGCTAAAAAATGTTAGTAGAAAAGCTTTCCAGTATGCGAAGCAATTTTCAAAATTGCGTTCTTTCTCACACACGGATCGGAGCAGCATCTACTAAAACAGGTTAATAAAGCTCTATGTGATGGACGGTGAAGTGAATGCGGTAATATTTGGTCTTATGTGTGGCGAAATGAAGGACCCGAACAAGAAGGAAGGCGAGATTGCACGGCATCTGGCGAACAATTGGGACGAAAGCGAGGATTTGGACGCGCTGATGTGCAATAAATCAACGGAGGTAGGGTTCAAGTTGGCATAAGGCGAGTATACTTTTCAGGGCCTTCGTAGTTTCCAAGTACCTTTTCAATTTCATTCCGGTGTCCACAAATCGACGTTTGGATTGCAGCATGCGTGCAACTCCCAATTAAGGAAAAATTTTATCGTTTTTGTTGTCTTCTTCTTATGTTAAACTAGCCCTTATGCTCATCACTAAAAGTCAGCAGTCTGCAGAAATTAGCTTGGGCGGAGTGATTCTGGCACTACGAGAAAGTGCAAGCGCACGTGGTAACAGCCTGAGCTCCTTCTACTTTAAAGGTAAGGATGGAGGTTATTGGCTGGATGTGTTAGGTTTTCCCTAAAACTCTGTCTAATTTGTCGCGTCTATTTCATCCAAAATTCCAATAGGGTGTTTGACGATAAGCCCATATAAAATTCTTCAGTGTCTCTAAAAGATGGTCTTTTAGTTGAGGGGCGCTCTTTCTGAAGCGTTCAACGTGCAAGCCACCATAGGTAATATGATGTGCACAGCACGTAAATTGATCCGATATTCGTTTGCTTAAAAGCCCATAAATTCCAAAATTTCACCTTTCATTGTTCCTAAATTTAGTTGTTTCGGCTCTTCCTGTGCCTCATACAATCCAGTTTGGTTTAGAAGACTCTAGTGGCACACTAGAATATTGCTTGCAATGGTTACTCATTCTTCAACCCGCTGGTAACAACCAGTGAATCACTACATTCCGTCGCATCCAATTATAGTTGACAAGCAGACAAAGGTGAATCAATGTTTCTTCTAGAACCAAAGCTCCACGGCGCCAACAGCCTCCTTTTTTCCATGAGGATGTGATGCGAATGTGGATAATTCTTTGACAAACTAAACAGTCTGTTCTTCTGAAAGAGTTTCCTTTATCCGGTCACTTATTTTAAGATTATTAATTTAAAAGTGCTTGATAAATTACCGGTGAGCAAACTCTAAGTGCCTTCTCTGCGATAATGAGCGCGTAGGCTGAATATGAACGAAAACCAAGGTAGACAGGTAGCTTATTACTATTTCATGACTTTACAGATCCTATAGAGTATGCTGGCAGTCCATTATGTGATGCTGGATAAGTAACTAAATAACCCTCTTCCAACTAACACGTTAAATACGACCCGCAGAAAGGCCATGACACCTATTTTACAGATTAAACAAATCCTTCCCTATGTAACATTATTCACAGTCATTACAGGCTTTTCTTGCTTTGAGAAAAAAGGGTGCAGCATTAACGGAGTAAACAACATGTTTCACCTTTGTGTAAGTGCATATGCTCTTAAAATTTTCGTCTGCAGATTAGGCGCAAACGCAAAATGTCTTGGAAATTATTGCGTCGCCCACTGTTCTTCCATTTAATTTCAGTCAAGAGCTTTTTGCATGTTTCTATTTGTCACCTGCAGTTTTCGATCTGTGAAGAGATTACTTAGAGCCGGTTTTTATTTTTAGTTTGAAACCTTTGACAACATCCTCAATAGTTCGCAGATCCTTACGTAAAACTTTTGATTCAAATAAATACCAGTTATACCCACTTTGGTGGGTTTTAATACAAGATTAAAAGCGTTTCTGATGTCTTACCGTCTTTGTGCTTGAGAGCCCTAAAAGTCAGAAATCTACCAATCCCTAGACGATGCCCGGCCATTTTTTATCAAAATTAGTTCCTAAGCTTAACTGAGATCATCCGACTTAAATTAGAACCAGAACACCCATAACTTTTGGACGAGCTCGTTTTGGATCTCCATTGCGCGTAAGATTCGACTAAGAAATTGGTCGCGCAAACTTCTCTCAAGGTGAATTGTAGAAGACCGCAGGGTTTGATGGACCGAAGTTAGGAAGGGGAACAAGTCGACAAGTGCCAAACGTGTGTTTACGTTGCCAATTATTTGTGATGCATTGTCGAGCCAATAGGACTCGCCATCACCATACTCTATTGATAATCGCTGCCATCGCGTCGTTCAACACACTGTCTAGTTAGCCTTCGCTTAATTTGTTTGGTATGTGGATCGTTGTCTGAGTGTTTCATATGTGTCATTATGGTTCACTAATATGGCCTTGTGTTCTCACAAAAACGCATCTACCTGATAGCGAGCGCTGTAGACTATTGCATCTGTAGTCGGTTCTAGTTTTTAAGCGAACTTCAGAACAAAGTCTGTTTTCTAAGATGGGACCTCCCTAAAACATACAACTGGTTTGTGCTCCGTCGCACTAAGGACTACTGGACGAAACCTAGTTAGTTTTGTGGTGCGCGCATAGCATATTAAAAACGATGATGGGCTGTGAACCCTGTACGTTACGTTGTAACTATACTTTGGCCAAAAGGTCTGCAATATGAATGCAACCATATATTGAGGAAGACGTAAGGATTTGCATATTGTTTTCATGATGTTGCACATTGGAGGCATTTTTCAATTAGGCCAGACTGTGCTTATCAACATTTCGTAACTGCATTGATACATTCTTCACTAGGACCTTGGACTTCCTTTGTGTAGACGTCAGTCCGAAGCCCATTGTTAAGTGAAGTCTTGCAAAACGCTCTAATACATCGCTTGGTTTGTGAATCCTCAAAATAGTCCAATACTGGGAAAAGCATATTTATTCTTCCTGGGAGGAACGCTTTTTAGACAAAAAATTTCATCTTCACATTTCTAAGAGAGTGATGTCTTGTCGGAGAAATCTCGCGTAGGTCTCAGTACCGCAGTACTTTGCAGCACTATATTATATAGTGTTTCAATTTTAATTTTTTCTGACCTTGGTGTTAAAGTGATATGCACAAAACAACAACAAAATGTCATGGATTGACTGACAAGATGCAACCGAGCTGATTATTTCGAGAACCACAGCAACAGAGGATATCGTGTGCCTCTCGAAGTCTAGTTATGGGGCGTGCGTTTTGCTAAGACCTAATGGTTTCAGTTTAGGAGTTAGTGCCAGTGGACAAAACAGGCGCTTATCCTGGCAGAATTGGACGCGTGAATAACTGCAAAGTCCCCTCAAAGCTACGCGTTGTCCTGCGCCTGAATCAGTATCAAAATGGTACTTGTCAGCAGTAGTTTTTATTTTCTACAGAATTGGAAGCTAACGAGTGGTTTGTCATGTCGAGGAAACAGCCTCGGATATGTATAAGATTATGCTTGAAATCCGCTGTGACCTTTGTAAATCCCATTCAGTTTGAAACACCAGAGATTCATTTGAGCCTTCTAATAACACCAATTGAATTCACAATTGAGTGTAGTTTACCGAATGCGTGCAAAAGAACGTGGGGTTGGTGTAAAATCTCGAGTTAATCCAACTAACAGAGGAACTGGACAAGTAAAACCAATATTTGGGTGTCTAGGAGTGTTCGGCAACCTTGCATGCCGAGAAAATATGCTAGTACGCTTTTGTCTTGGAAAATATGGTATTCACACTCATTCTCTTGTAGTTAGCTGAAGACGTCCTGCGGGTGATACTGAAGCGAGGAATTGCGATCGAATTCGCGCTCTAAGGATGATTTTTCCTAATGAAAAGCACCTATTTCGAGAGATTTTATCTTGAAAGCCCGGATTTAAATCAGATTTGAAGCTTCGGTAATTACACATTTGTGCCAAAATTTTCACTTCCGTGGAACATCGGTAGCAAGTCTTTGCCAGCATAACTTCTGAGCAACCTTACTTCGCCAATATCACATCTTATCTCGGCTTGGTCTTCTTTTGATGATATGTTCCGATCTTTCGAACGGTCCGAAATACCAAGTAAAGGCACTTTTTGGTCAATTCTCATTGACTGTCAACTAATTGTATCTGATGGTTCATTTGTGGTCGGTCTGTAAATTTATATCTACCAAAGGTTGCGTTGAGCTGGACCAGGCTGATAAAACGTATTGACGACGTGTAACAGAGCTAGAACATCTCATACTGGCTACCTGACGTTACCATGTTTGCACACACCATGATCACACCACACCTACAACGATATCAATTTTTTGTAAAAATAACATCCCCATCTTATTAGAAATGTGCATTTACTTGAGAACGTCTTTTAGCCTTCGGTTTATTTATTGTTCGTGTATGACATGGTACTAGATTGGTTACTGTTGACAACTCTGTAAGCGCCTAAAACTGTGCTTTCAAGTGTTCCTTTTAAGACAAAATAAGTCACACTGCAAATTTCACGAAGCGTTCACAAGTACTAATAATTACACACAACCATCCAATGATCAAGTTACTAAACCCTTAACTAAAGGCTCCTACATCAACTAGTCAACTCACGGATGTAGCGGATCACACGAAACGTCTCCCACTAACGCCAAACATGTGTGCAGCGCAGCGCGACTTAAAGCGGTCGCGAGCATCTGAATGTTTGGTAGGATACTTTGCACTGATCTGAGACTCTTAGAGTTGATCAAAACATCGGTTCAAAGGACTATTTTCTGTTAGGTGCATCTTGTTTCAGCAGTGAATTTAGTGGACGAGAAATCCTAAACTTTATTTTATGGGAAACCGTGCACTGAGGTCCGTTTACCACTCATTTTTATGAGTTAAGCATAGCCTGTATAATCCAGACGGAAAGTTATTAGTTCTCCCAAAGAATGCGCTGGCGAGGTAGCCACCTTGCTATACCTAAATCCTAACAACAAACGCGACCGTCAGAGTAGCAATAATCAACGTAGTCTACATTCTGTAGGCTTTTCAGTTCGCATTGTATTTCTACATAATACGGTGATGCGTGAATTCACTTTTGATATGTTAGGTTGTTAACAAAGAAGAAATTGTTCACGATAATTGTTCCTTCAGTCATTTCAACTTTCCAAAATTCACTCTCAGCTTCACTCGAGAAATGCAACTTTTGTGCAGCTCAGGGGAGCTACTGACACCAAAAAACAATCAATAATTGGCCTATTATTTTGTAATCCAATGCTTGTGGATGAACCGTTAGTCTTTTTTCTGAACACTCTCAGATTAATAGATCACACAGATGACGCTATCTATTGCACAATGCAAAATGTAAAAGTTTTGTTATTCTCAGTTTGACGTTCCAGAAAATCATCATATATCCGGTTGCCAGAAACACTCCAGAACTGGTAATGTTAGCGTTCGCTGTGCCGTTATGTGACTTGTGAAGTGCACTGTTAGAATTTTTCGTTCCTTATTATCTTTCCCATTAATAGAATGATTAAGTATTTATTATCAGGCGAAACCATTTGGGTAGCTAGTCCGAAAGCCAAAAGCTGACTCAAATCTCAGCACGATCAAGCAGAATTTACTTAAATTGCTTATACAATGTGACCGCAAAAAGACTCAAGTATTTGACTTGGCAGCCGTCAGTGATTGAGTCAGTTGATCAATAATTTGAAGAATTTGCTCCGTAAACCGGAAAAATCGGGTTGAGCTTGGACAAAAAACTAGATTACTTTCTTTTAGGCCTATTGGTTAGTGCCAGAAAAAGCAAAGACAGCAACAAGCAGAGTTATGTCTGTTGTTAGTATATCTGGTTTACCGTAGCTAAACAGGAATATACCGCCCTATCAAAAATCATTCGTATTTCTCTGCGCATATAAGGTATCCCCCAATAAAGGAGGTATGGGTGGAAGGCTTTCAGCAACTTTTCTCGCTTTGGTACCTTGGATACCTGCCAAAACAAAACGAGTCCTTATTAGATGCGGCGAATTGATGGGATCCACTGATTTCTGAACCATCCGGATGGAAACCGCTTCGAAGTAAAAAAAGTGCTTCTTGATAGCTACGATTCGGCGCGCAACCCGATACACTCCAATGGAGACCGGCATAGATTTCCACTTGGTGGTCTCTCTTAGGAGAACCACTGTGTCATATTCAAGTCAAAAAGTAGGGAAATGCGATGGGTTCCTATCTGGAATCATCGCTTTTCTTCGGAGTACGTAGTGACTTTGGGTGGCTTCAATGAACACGTGAATCATCATTTCGTGTTAAATGAGATGACCGCATGGTGTGGTAGTGTAGAAGTTCAGTCATGGTCATCCTAAGGACAAGCAAGACAACTCCTCGTGTGTCACAGTTACCAAGTACAAGAAATTGCATTACTCGATGTATGGGTGAATTTAGGCCATATTTAATGCTTGATGCCCACTGACCATTTCTGTACAGATCAGCGGTTGAGAGTTGCGCTGGGCAGCTCAAAAGACTCATTCAATGTTATAAACTGCCCCATAGGGTCTTTTGGTGATGATATCTTCTGCAAAGTGACATTTTTTGAGACCATTATTGATTTGCGCCTCAAGAGCTCATCCCAATGTTTTATCTTCTGATAAAGAGTATTTCTCCAATTGTGGTCTCCGTAGGGAGAAGGAACTCTGTACAGACTTTTTGAATCAATTTGTGATAGTTACTTTGTCCCATGTCATGGATTGATCGGTGGTTGCGATTACATTTGGCAGGTGGCAGTCAGAGAATGCAGTGCACAACGTCTCCATCGTGCTCAACTTAGACACCCAGTTTCAATTCATTTCGACAATTCTCCGCTTCAAAACCTACAGACCTGCTGCTATGTACCTAGAAAGGTCCTACGACTTTGGCCGCACTTGGAAAAAGTACGCTTATTTTTCCAACAACTGCAAACGAGACTTTCCGGCGGTACCCGAGGGAAGCAGACGTAGCCTGACGGATGTGACCTGCACGGGAGTTTACAGTCAGCTGACTCCGTCAGAAGGTGGAGTTGTAAGTGCATTAACCCTTACTTTCAGTTTTGAATAGCTTGAACTGTTGACATAAGTGGGAAAGCTGACTTTGTAGTGATTCGTTTCCATGTCATTCCACAGTCTACTGTTGTTTCCTGAGCATCCGCATAAGTAAATTTTTTGACGGTAATCAAACCAAACACAATCGAGATAAGCCGAGATATGTCAAATTTAAATACCACGCTGGCTGCTATTTTTTACTAAAAACCTGTTGTTTGGACTCTTTTTGAACCTCTAATTCAACAGCAACTAAAGGAGTCGCGTGAATGCAAACTTTGGTTCTTCTCAGTGTTTTTAGAGGCCGCCGTGTTTATTTTAGCACAAGTTATGTTTTATTATGTGGGCGTATTTTGATAATGGCCCTTGGGAAAGAAAGGTACCTAATGGCTTGCCAAGTAAACATGGTAAGGACCATCACATTGTACATTCATATGTCTCAACCCTCAAAAATACGTTGGACATATAATAACTTTACTGTAAGTGAGCTGGTACAACTTCGATGACTGAGCTCACGAATGTCACATAAGGTAGGAATCTGGAGGTGATCCCATCAGCAAGGATGAAGTGAATCAATTGGAAGCGATTTCTTCTTTCGTTCAAGTGGCTTTGGCAAATCATGCCAGATACTTAAAACACACGAGCAAGTGTCGATGATTCGCCGAAGAATGGGGCGACCAAGTCTGGCCGTATTTGCATGATGGTTACAAATGACGTTACGTGGTCTGAGGTTTCCTTTGAAACTGTAACATTTTACTTTCAGTTGGAACCATTCACGACAAAACCCTGCCAACTGTGTAGTAACCTCATTTTGATTGGAATTTCAAACTCAGCGTTACACCTCAGTCTGCTTCTCAGTGCCAAACAGGAGTGAACTAGCAAACGTTTTCTCAACAGGCAGCAGACTCTGCATTATAGTTTGGGATTCGTTATCATACAATTTACAAGCTTTAAAATCGCTTGAGTAAAGTGCAAAAGAACCTAATCTACCCCTCTCATACTTCAGGTGGCGTACATGGCAGCACCTAGTGAAATGCACGAATCTTGGCCTCAGTACAGTAAGGAACGAATGAACCTGACTGCTATCACCAACTTGCGCGCCGTGTTTACTAGGTTAAACACTCTGGGTAAGTCACTTTTCTAGCTAAACCGCATTTTCGGTGGAGGAAACTTCCTTTTTTTAACTCTAGAATGGCCGCCTTAATTTATACGTAGAGGGTTGGATGCTCACTCAACTTTGTTCTTGCTTACTGAGGGTAGTTAATGTTTCCTGGTTGAGCTGGCTTCTTAACTGGAATAAAGTACAGTTGGAGTAAGTATGCTCTGTACGCTTGAGTGATATCCGGATTCCTTTTAAAGCGAAAGTTTTGCTTGACAGAACTCCTGACCGAATGCATCTTATGAATTTCTTATACATTGCAAATATTTATTCTGTGCATATTAACTTTTCATTCTCTGTCCGGGATCATCCGGCAAGGAGGAAAGGATAAGGAGAACATGCATATTCGCCCCAGTTTCTAATCGTGATGCGCACTGGTGACGTTCACAATACTTCGTATACCATCACAAACCAAAACACCATGGAAGTGCACTTGGATGCCATTGTCGAGTAACACAACTTCTGTTACAAACTTGCTCTAGTGCCGTGAGATCTTTTCGCTCGTGAACGTAGCTTCATTACGGAACAATATTTTGTCTTCAGTCTTGGGGCAGCGTTTACCGATTGGCCATAATTTCGTGGCACAAGTCCCTCACAACAGCTTTTGTAGGGAACGAAACACGGCTAGAATTCCAAGTTTGACTTATCGTAGGTGTAACAGCACAATTAGACTCAGATGAGTAACAGTCAATTTTTACGATCCCACTCCTTAATCAAATTAAGATGCTAGACAATCTTCAACCTCCGTCGGCCACTAAGGGACGACTCTGTGTACATCCCAGGTTAAACTATGTGCAATGTGTAATCGGTACCAACGTTCTGTGTAACTACCAGCAAAGGCACTATCTGCAGATAGCTTCGATACGTTTCCGATTGGGAGTGTTTGTATAGATTGGTTCTACCCCCCCGTAATAGCGTATTTCGCCTGTCTTTGATTTCGCCCGTAAAGTGATGGCAGACTAAATTCTAACTGAAGGAAAACGTCTTCTAGGCTCCACAAATAGTTAGTGATCTCCGAAAGTGGCGCTCTTGGGGGATGATCTACAGCCTGCTAATTTTCCTAGACTTTCCCTTGACAATTTGCCTAGTAGGCGAAGGCCAGGAGACTGCTGAGGAATTTTTTAAGCAAATGTATGATAAAGGTTTTACCGAAGGATTATTTTACTTACAGTTGGGTTCTTTTCTCAACAGTGATCACTGTTGTCTGGTCTTTATGCATGTTCCTACTCGAGGAAACTGTAAATCGATGAGTCTTATTACCGTCCATAAGCGTCTCTAGGCGGACAGTCATCTTAAGCAAAGTAGACTGAACCAGGCTGTAGCTTTTGGCACCCTGTGTGTGCACATCCATAGCTTTGAGAGCCCGAAAATGACTGCATGCCGGTGTTTGTTGATCCCCTGAAATAAACACTTGTCTGCCGGTTATCGCCGGTCGAAATGGCAGACCGTAGTTGCTCTGTTTAAAAAGTAAAGAGATTCCGGTCTGACTGAATCAATTTAAACACATTCATGTGTGCATTCGTACAGTTAGATCATTATTCGGTTTGTTTGTTTATGCCTGTGTGTGCCTGCCTGCCTGTCTGCGTGCGTGCATGCATGCATGCGTCTATCTGGGTGTGCACCCATCTGGAGGTCATTCTGAAATACAACTCCGTTTCCAACGGCGCAAACGTAAAACTGTGTGCATGGCAGCATGCACGTTGGATCACACACAGTCGGCGAGCTGGATCAGTTAGTTCACCTTAAACAGCCTGCATTCATGCGCCTTATGGTGAAACTACTTCCTGTTTGAAGCCCATCGACGATGGCGATTGAGGAGCATCATTGTGCCAAACCTGAGGTCATCAACTACTGCTTCATCGGCGTCCCGAAAAGCCGCTGTTAACAATTTTGCATAGTTTGGCGCTTAGGTCATGTTATTACAAGGTACTGCGATCAACTTGAACTTGATTTGGCCAGTGATCGTTTGGCATTACAAAATATGCCATAAGTATCACGTTGTGTCACTATTTCACTTTTCTAACTGTCGTATATCCGCAATAGGGGTCAAGACATGCGTGAGAACGAAAAACGATTCCATGGCTGACATCGTCACAAAATCCTCATATACCCTAAATAATTAATTTAGCATGTGCCTTATATTTACCACAATGTAGAGATTTCAGTGAACAGAGAGCTCGGATTTCTGTACACAAGTTTTGTTAACTCTTTCACTGGGAAGCATTCCACGAATTTAGGAATTCCAGTGTAATTAGACGTGTATGGTTCAAGCATAATTATCCTCTAAACTGTCTGCTATTTCTGCCCGAATATCGCCAGCTTCTAGAACACAGTCCTGAGAGTGCTGTCGTAAAACACACCCACTCTTGAAAGGACCTGAAACTAAGAGGATACGGAAACGGTCTGTGGCGTCTTAGAAACTGAATCTCCAATCACCCCAAGCTAAGATAATGATAGGGGAGCCTAAAAATGTGAAACCCGTCTTCTAAGCAACTACAGACATTAAACGAGTGAAAATCAAATCCGGTCATGAGGAACGACACGATAATGCCGTCGACTATAAGCCGCGTGTCAATTATCCTCTTGTGAAATCTGATAAACAAAGTTATCTTAATTTATCCAGTTACTGCCTCAGTGAGGGCAGAAAACCAGTTCCCGATAAATAGATAAGTCTCATCGCAGAACACAACTTGAACTCTAAGTCTGTGTGCGTCACCCTGCAGTTGCCAACTGAACTGTTATATTCAAAGTGATTGTGGATCTGTCACGTCATGGGATCCAGAATTTGCCATAGGTCACATGAAGTTTAGAGTTCGTAGGTGGTTTCTACTGCTTCTGTTACGCACCCTTATGAGACAGGCAACTTGTTGTATGGAGTGGTCGGTTGATTTCTACCGTCATTTCCCGCAGTGCTTGAAAGCCGCTTTCTGCCTTGCCCACCAAAAATGTCATACACGGTGCTTTCCCGCGCCAATCTATATTGCTGCGTTGAACCCGATGACACACAAGAAGTTTAATCTGTGAACTCTCTCAGGGAACTTGTTGCGAGTAAAGGACCATTGACCATCCGCCGTATATCCGCCTGTCTAACCTGGCGTTTTAAAAGGTACTTGAATTGTCCTGGGGCGTGTGTATCCAAATGGTTACAGAGAGGAGCATATTTTCAGTGCACTTCATTCGAAGACGTGGAACTGCTACAATGGCTCAACAACCAAGATTCGGTCATAATTTTATAGTCTGCGAGGGAGCTCTATTTAAATCCTACGGCAAAACGCTTGAGACTAAATCAGCCTTCAATAGACAAGCTGTCAGATGATATTTTATCCTAGTCTGATGGATAAGATGAGTTCACGGCGTAATCGAGCCGAATTCCAATGATGTTCCCATCGAGATTCGTGCATATCATTGATGACTTTGCAACAAAAAGTGATGAGAGAAGATATGATGTGAACTGTTTTGTCTGGCGTCTTGTGGGACACTGTATTTCGTGCACAATGATCTTTTTAGTGATATCATAATGACCATATGAGACTGGGCACAAACGATACAAACAAATTGATGCTAGCGGTCACTAGGGCGTGCGAAATAAAGCGAGAGAACTGAAGAATGCTCTATCTCTCTCACCAAGCGAAGGACCACTTTTGCATCCCAACTGAACAGTCCATAAAGAAAGGTAACCGTATAACCACATGCACATTGACAAGAGTTGCATAGTTTACTTGCGATTGAATTCGTCCCTGGAGGCTTGTGATCTACAGAGCTGACACTGCGTACCCTGTCAACGGCAAATTGATTACACTTTTGTATGCAATGCCATAGTTTATCCGGTTCGTATTTCTCGAAAACAGTAATAGTTGACTTGTTTGGAACACCCTTCTCACGTGTTCTGTTGCGTCCGGGGAAATGAACACAATACCGATTTAAGGAGGCAATCCGTAGTAGCACACCCGAATGAAATAGAAGAGATGCTGATATATTTTACGTAGGCGCCCGATTTAACAAATGTCGATTTGGCGAAAAATCACAACAAATTGGATCAATCCATAATAATAAATAATAATGATAATCATTCATCTGTAACACCCGCTTGGTGCTTAGCTGCCATGTTACCCGAATGAAGTAAGGGTGCCAAGCTACTACCAGGTTCCTCAAGCCTATACACGAGGAGTCAAGAGGCACTGCTCGGGTTCGAACCGTGGACCTTCAGGTCAGTAAATTCGTGCTTTCACCAGTGAGTTATCTCAAGATCTGGTTTGTTTCTCGTAGTTGAAAGAATAACCATGGTTATATAGTGTGCGTTCATAAAAATACTGGGAACACGAATCGCGTGCTCTTCCGCAGAAGCAAAATCATTCAAACGCCAACCTCGCCAAATACTAACTGAATCTATCTCAAGTTAGATAAACAAATAATGTGAATAAGTTAATTACTGGCATTGGAATTCCAAATGGATTTTTTGTGTGCCACACGCGAACAGGTCCACCTCCACTGTGACGTGATTAACTGCCAAAAGGACAAATAATTCTGCGTAGCGTTAGACATTCTTAGTTCTTCGGGTCCTGTTGTGCTAACAAAATGCTCGTGAGATGCGAAACCAGGTAGACAAACTTTGTGAATCCATACATGAGTGTACTACACAAGTGCAATCACATTTTTCTGTCGCATGTGAATGCCCTGCAAACCAAGTGTGTCGTCTAACCGCGCTAATCTACGTGCTCATTAACTCTTGATAGGCACCCTTTGTGGGTAGAGTAGATTAATCTGGACAAATATACAAATATACTGCTTGAGGAAAAACGAACCTGAGCCTCTCCTGAATTGAAATGGTTTTTCCGCATATCTCAGTTATATCCGAGAAACCCAACTACTTTTAATCGTTGGCCGTGTGGACACTCAAATGCTCAAATGCCATCCCAAGTTGTCCACTGGATTGACTCCAGTCAGAAAGAAGGACTTGATGCGTGTTTTTTTACGGCTGATCACACCATTTACCTAATAGACCCAATGGAGTCCCAGATAAATTCCTCGTTTATGATGTTGTTCGAACTGAATATGCTTCACAAGGGACGCATCATGTTTCAGTTGGCGCTATAGTCGAAGTGCTGTATTACGTTGTGTTGATGGAACACACCATTCACTTGCCAAAATTGTAGATACGTTTTGACAAATGCTTTCATTTGCGAAACCGTTCGTGCGCTGTCGCAGAGTTTTCAGCAACCTTGTGAGCTATGTGTTACGTCTAGACAATAAAGTATTGAAATATCTCGAATATCGCACCAAATGAGACGTGAGACGGCCTGGTGCGTCATATTCAGTTGAGGTGGACCATCATAAACGAGATTCAGCTGGATTAAATTAAGTCTCCTGTCGAGAACCAAATTCGTGTACAAGTGAGTGCATTTCTTGAAATCTGTCTAATTTGGGTTGAAGTGGAAAATAATGTTTGCGGGAGCCCTGGGGCTGCGCCAACCTGGTGACAACCAAAAAGGACGAAATCGGTCGTGGGTTGTCAGAGAGCATTCAGTGACCTTATTAGTAGTGTGTAACGTATAGAATATAACACTTTCTTTTGTTGTGACAATGAGGTTCAACCTGGCTGCCCATGGCAAAGGTGTAGAAAGGGGAAATGGGCAATCAAGTATGTGTACCGCCAGATTAATTCTCGGTTTTCCAAGTGGCAGTTCAAATTCTGGAATTCAGACAATGAGGAAATTCCATAACGATTATGGTTGGAAGTTCGCAAGTAGTAGCCAAGGACATTGAACTGAGCCTACATTGAGCTTCGGGTAGTAAGAATATCAATCTTATTCCCAGGGAATTCATAATAGAGGTTTGTTTCCGTGTGTGTGAACGAAAAGCAAAAACTTCTGTCGCATGCTAGTCCACACGGGTAGCCGTGGAAAATGAAATGCTGGTGATGGAATGAATCTAACAGTGCTTGTCCATCAACTGTTCTATTCAATTACGTTAACAGACAACGCCTATCATCATTCTGGTGGGCGTCATAACCGCGTCAAGGTATTGTAGGTTTAGTATACTCTGAGGAAACTGTGAGTCGGGATGAATTAGTGCTTGTACGACTGCGTATCTTCATACTATTTGAACCTCCATCTAAATAGACTGTTTTTGAGCCCTAAAAGTTTGTTGCGGAAAAAGCTTCTGTGGTTTCCCTTTTCTCGTACAGGAAGATTTGTCTAATTTTGATATTCGTAGTTTTTGAGTTACCGCGGCCCGAGTCTGTCATCGACTTAGCCGCTCGCTTTTAGGATGGCTGCACGTGAAGCAAAACTGACTCATTTACCACAAGCAAACAGCTGGTTTCATTCAAATGCAGGTTGCTATCCTTGGTATTATTGCCTGTGTAGGCTTGCAATCGAAACGGTTGGTCAGTGATGCTAGGTGTGCTTGTGCTGTCATTCAAAGAACAGATATGTGATACATTGGAAACCGCGAAGCTCACTTTGAAGCGGTAGAAATGAATGACTGGTGAGTCATGAAATACGCGTAAGTGGTGGAACCCCACAGTGACTTAATAATGACGACTCATATAACTGAAAAGTAGGTATTATCACACTGAGTTGAATGCAGAACACTTCGAGTTCCGAAGACAGCTCTGTGGTGACCATTGGTCTAGCTAGAATTTATGAGAAACTTTTTTTAAGGAGCCTAGTATCGGTAGTGTAGGTTTTTTGAAGTTACCTTTTTACACGGGACGAATGAGTCACATTTGCAACATGTGAGGCTGTCACGTGAAATTATACTAGTGTCAAATAGGCTGTACGTAAATACCAAACAGAAGGTTGAAAAAAGTGAAGTGGGTCGGTCAACTTTACTAGTCTTACGTCACGCTTACAAAAACGAAGCCGAGTTCGACCACCTGCAACAGGGACTGATCAAGACTACAGGTTACGATGTTCCTTCGATTCTATCACGAAACAAGAGCATGCCAGTTAGAGAACCCTACTGCATGTCTCTCAGGTACTATAGAAAGAAATACTTTGGTAATCTTAGCAATAGGTGCACCTAATGCAGAATAGGAACGGATGTCGTAGAGGCATTTGCTGTTCGAATGGCAGTGATTGTGGAATGCACTCATTTGCAGCCAAATTTGGTTTCGCGAGAGACTCATTTGGAATCCAGCTGGATCTCTTGTTCATGGTGTTCCTAAGCAATTAATAGTGCTGCACCAGCCCGCCTCATGTTCCATTTGGTACGATATTCGAGATATCGCGGTGCATCTTTAGACGTAATACACTACTCATGAGGTTGCTGGAAATTCTTTGACAGCCAACGAGTAGTGCATTACGAATACATTTGTATCGTGACATCTCGAGTATCGCACCAACTGAAACATGAGGCGACCTGGTGCAGCAGATTCAGTTGCTTAGAAAAATTACAAACGAGAGATTCATCTGGGTTCCAGGTGAGTGTCTCACAAGACCAGATTCGTTTGCACATGAATGTATTTCGCTAATATCGTTCAATTTGGTTTCAAGTGGGACATAAGGTTGACGGAAACGCGGGGACTGCGCCTACCTGATAAGCCCCAAGAAAGGCAAAGCCGGTCGTCGGCTGTCGAAGAATATTCAGCAACCTTATGATCAGTGCATTACGTTTAAACAGTGACCGTGCTTTCACGAGCTCATTCTTTTACGGGACTGTGGACTGTCTGTCAGTGAGTCAGTGAGTCAGTAATGTCATTCTCCATAGCTTTACTACACGATCCAACAGTCATGGACAGGTCGATGAGTCATGTTCACCCAGTATAAAAACCGATGCATATTTGGCATAGACACTTGTGACGCCCAAGCGCACACGAGAGTGGATATCCTTGTACTCGAGTCGAAAGCATTCAGTTTTAGGGTCAAAATAGGCCCCATAAAAAGTGAAGCATTGTACTGACCCGATTTCAAAACACACTGTGCTACAGTTCCAAATAAGAGGAGGGTTGCAGAGCTGAATGACCGCTGCTAGCAGCCAAACGTCTCCGGATTTGGTTCACTTTCGTTCATAGCACACCGAACACTGGTAATGCGCGTACAAGTATGCTCAGCTACCCTCATGCTTGTGCACATCTAACTAAAATAAAAAAAGAGTGAGTTTATTGTCCAGACTTGCGATGTGGTGCGCAAGCAAATGTTCCATTCAGCTATCCTTTTGGTATTTGTCAAGTCAAATTGCTAAACAAAGACGTAAGGTCCAGTATCGTTGATGTTGGCAACAGGGTAACTCCAGAACTTTTGGCTGCAGGACAAAGATTAGGTTTAGCATGTGGTCCATTGGTTCGAGTGCCGAGTACCTGCGAGAAAAGATACCTGCGGGGAAAAGAAGAATACCAATGCGGCTGGTGTGTTTCCAGGGTTTTTACTTCCTCATACACTAGTTGCCGTCATGTACTGATACGTGCAAGGTGAACTGTGAAACTTGTGGTTTTATCACTGCAACCAGCCGTGGAGCTCTTAGTCACCGGACATGTTACACCCACTCCCACACCATCACTAAGTAAAATGTGGCGACGAAACGAACCGCCCGTTTCTTGAATGGATGGAGGAGATATGCTGTGTTTCAGAAAATGAGCATTTATTTCCTATGACAAACAGGTTCACTCTGGTTGCCTCTTTCGTCGCCCACGAATTCCTGATAAGGAATTTTAACCACATCGATCGAGCCTCTGAAGCTTAATACTGTATTCATTTCCGTCAACAGTTTTTGAACTGTTTGGTTAGCGTGGGCCAGATAACATCCGGCACATTGAGGGGAATATTCGTACTCCGAAGAATGTTCTTTTGTTGGCGATTTACAGTGATGTTAATGAGGGACCCAACGGAAGTTTCCTTTTGAGATAATGAGAAGTTGAATGCGCTGCACAAACCTTGTTGCACGCTTCAGTTGTTATGATATTCGATGCCTCATTTTATCGAATGCAAACTACTTGTAGGGTTACCAAAAGCTCCACTCTTTTCACCATTCTTCGTACTCACTATATCATTGAGTTTCCACCAACCTCATGTTCTACTTGAGCCCAAACTGGACATAAATCGTAGAATACACGCCTTCGTCATCCAGTTGTCTTTACTCTCGGAGCTTTCATAATAATAATCGCCTTCGTCATCATCATCATCAACAACAACAACGAAACACGCACACTTTGTAAACTGGCGGTCAATTTTGATCGCCAGCGTTTTACTGACTGGTGATCAGTGAATTGCGTGAGGATAAATGTGTGTCGTGGAGCACTGATGTACAACACCACTGATAGTGCCAGACATGTTACAGGCAAGTGCTGTGAGATGTGGGAAAACAGTTCAGCCGTCAGGATATGGAAACTTCATTATGTAGGCCACCGGACCACATCATTGAATCTCTGACTACATGCCATTCCATGATTCACATTCACGAAAATGACAGTTATTGATGCGAATGAATTTCCTCACTATGGCTTACTCCTTTGCTGGTGGTTAGGCACGATTTAACCTTGCCCAGGCTTCCTTACGGGAACATGAGTTTAGGTAGAAGAGGCTGGCATTTGAAAATTGTGGCCAAAGTAGGACACCCTTTGGACTATCAGTGGCTTATCCATCGTTCGAGACAAATTTCCAGTTGAGTAAATCTGTCAGTCAAAATCCCGTACTATGAAGGTGACTGGGAATAAAGTTATCAAAACTAACAAGCCAAGCCAATTTACAGTCCGCATCATCTGTGCAAATCATCTGGAAATTGTAATGAGAGCAGCGCTTATGTGATGTCTATCTTTTTTGATGCAAAAACAGAGTCAATCCATTGAAAAATAGGCTTTTTGCTCTTCGGAAGCCGAGAGAAGAATAAGAATGACCGCATTGATTCCTTTGAGCCCGTCTTTGAAACCAACATTGCATCTCGTTATTCCGGCCTCTTGGGGGTTTGGCAAATCTGGCTACTGTGATATCATTATTCTCAAACATCTTGATACACCTTGTACATTTAGGTGGGATCTACCGTGTTTACAGCACTTCAGTCCGCACTCGGTAACGGAGTGGAAAAGATAGTTTCGAATTCTACGGACTACGATGTTAAGTCGTAGTTTTCAGTAGACTGATCAGTGAGACCCGTCGAATTCTGTCGTGTGTTTGATCAATCAGAAAAGCTTACGTAAGGCTTCAACTATAGTTAACCTTGTACCACTTCGTATTGGTAATCCAAAGCATGCTTTGTGACGTCTCTAGGGAACCTACACTACCATCGTAAACCAAATGGTTTATACGCTCTGAGTACAGTCTTTCTACTTCCACGTCACTTTTTCAAGATTCTTGTCAGGGAAGTTAAAAGGCTCAGCTAAATTGGTAGCTTTAACCAGTTCATAAAAAATTCACACCCCGAAGCGTGTTGATGTACCCCGGGAGGTTTTTTGTATGAGGATTTCAGTCTGTACCTCGAAAGATGATTCTAAGGATAAACCCAATCTTGCATGAAGTTTTTCGCTTTTAAATAGTCTGATGACGGAGATCAGTAGTATACTCCACGCAAATCACGTAAGCAGGGTTAGGTCAGCCTTTAGTCATCGCGTTTGTCGATGCAATATGATGTCATGCAACAACCATATGGAAGCACATCCGGGATAAAGACGATCTTAAATCTAATACAATGTCACGTTTCTACCCAAACAAGAGGATATAGATGTGGTGTTGCAGTAGCATGACTGATTACTGAAGGCAGTCCAGTGCAGAAGACATAGAACGGAAACTATCAAGAATGCAGATTCATAGCTGAATGCTGTAGGCAAGTCAGATTTGCTCGTTCATCTCGCTAGTGTTGTTCAGTTTGGTTCTGTACGTCGCTGAACGACTGTAATATAAACAGGAAAATCCACAATCCGCTAAGGTCAACGTCTGAAGGAACTGTGGAAGGGGACTTTACGCTTGTCCCTCCTTCATCTGTTTGCTGTATCATCACTTGAAGTCAATCCAAAAACTTGTAAAACAGAATGATTCTACACTTTTAACCTTTGGTCGGTAATTACTCCCCTTGAACCAGTCTGGAACGCCGTCATTGACTGATTATGTACCGCACCCCTCTGCCAATTGTGTCTCTTGTAGTTTTAATACACAAATTATGGTAGTTAAGAGGTACGTAGCCTTTGAGAACATTCCAAGACCGGACATGTCTACCTCGGCACTGGGTTGGCATGATATTACATCATCCGTCTGCTACAGTTGACTACTAGCAGAGTACTTTAAGAGATGTGAAAGAAATCATTGGTGGAAGGTTTACACTTGTCGCTGTTCTTCTATTTCTGTCAAAAGCCTACGGCATTCTTACCTTTTGTTATTTCAGGTGACATGAACGTTGATGATTCCTCCCTTATACGCCGGAAGTACTATTATGCACTGTATGAGTGGAACGTTTGGGGACGTTGCACATGCTTTGGGCATGCGAAGCAATGCAAACCGAAATCCACAGCTGAGATCATCAAGCCAGAGAAAGTAATTCGTTGCGATGATTTGTGTTGCAAATGTAGCGTTTATGGCAGCCCCAGTTACGTGAAATATCACTTCCACCTCGAGAGATTTGTTCAACTAAACCGTACTACTAACAAATATTACAGTACGCGAATTAGTGTCCAGTATATTTGGCTTACTCGGTGGTCGGTCCTTCGCTTATCGTGCAGTCAGATAGCACGTGGAAATCAAAGCCAGTGACCAGTATCATCCGTGCCCAAGCCAGTATTATCAGTGATAAATAGTCTATTCAGTTGGTGAATCCAACCAACTTCTATAGATTGTACTAACTGGAACGTGTTCATCAATTTTGTCAACTAAATTTTAGGTATACGGAGTCTGTGAGTGTACTCACCATACTGCAGGAGAAAACTGTGAAACATGCGAGGATTTCTACTGGAACAAACCTTGGAGGCCCGCTACAAAAGATTCACCGAACGCTTGTGAAAGTGAGTGAAACAGACATCAAATTTAGTTGGTATCCCTCAAATAGATCACTTCTGATTGGCCCCTTTTGGTGGTCCCACAATTGTTTCTAACTTCTGGGTCCATTAATTTTGTCTGCACGCAACTACAGCTCACTTCGGTGTTATCTCAGACGCAATTCTTGGCAAAATTTTCATCCATTGAAGGGGACGTTGTAATGCACTTAAGCTTCATAATTATCGTTAAAGTCTTCACTTTATCGCATATAAATAGCAGAAATAATAACACTCTTGCTTGAAATTCCTTCAGAATCTGTGGCTTCGACGTTATGCGTCGAATTATTCGCAGACATCTCTCAACCTCCTCCCTAGGATGCGGCTGTCTTAACAATATTTACACCGGATAAGAAGATCAGTAGATTGATGTCATACTCGGTACTGGGCCATTCATAAGTGGTTGTTGATGTGTATTACTCTATCATAGTTTCTACACTTTAGCTTTTTTAATATTTCAGACAGAATTGACATTTGATTCGAATTTTTATCCGGTTCGCACGTCGCCGGTGGGCCAACTGAACTCTCTCTCTCTCTGGAATGCACCGGTTTGAAATAGCTGAGCTGATCTTATCGGCAGAGCGTGATAACAACAGCAAAATTAAGGAACTGATACAGCGACGATGTATGTAACTATCCGCTACCTCCGATCACTTTCCCCAACTTCCGGTTGCCCCAGAAAAACCCGTCGCTTACTGACCATAACGACCAGACGTCAGATGGAAAACATAAGTTCGTTTCGCAATGGAGTCGAAGGTCTAGGTGTAGTGTTACGTAAATGATTACGGTTTTTTTCCTGTGCGTCTGAGGAAGACAATGAAGGAATAATGCTCTTACAACATCTCGACAACCAAAGCATGCCTTGAAACGTTTTAGCTAGAAATGCATCGTTATCATCAGCAGCAGTTTCTTTTCAATGAAGTCATTTCAGGTTTACCTATGAATATCTTTGGACAGATAAGGTCTACTTCTTATGGAAGGGTTGCTCCAATCGCTCTGTCCCATACGCGAGGTTCGGTGATTCCAACTAGCAACAGTCAGAAACTTCAAGCAAATTTCGTTCAGTACTTCGTCGCGTTTCATACTCTTATGGTGTAACATTCAAGATTGCTCCACACTACTTTATGCTCATCACATCAGAACTATTTGGGTCTCCCTTAGATTTTCGTCAGACTTTCGGGTTCCTTCCTCACACAACACTTTTCAAAGATGTTCAGATAACTTAGAATAAAATTCCTGCCGTGGAAAACTTTGGCTGAACGGCTTAAAACTGAGTACCCGACAAATCGACCAGGGTTCACATTTTTGTTCCACCCCTTCTCCCTAAAGTGCAAAGTAAACGGAATGCTTTCCATTTTCCTTGGTGATATTCTTTCTCTTCCACAGAATGTGAATGTAATGGCCACGCAACCGCCTGCTTTTTCAATCCAATCTTGTATGCAAGTTCTGGAAACGTTTCCGGTGGCAACTGTCATGGATGTATGCATAACACCGAGGGAGTCAACTGTGAATACTGTCAACAAAATTTTTACCGTCACCCAGACTATCCGATCAACCATTCAATGACCTGTCAGCGTAAGTCCTGAGTTTCCCTGTTCAGGCCTGTAAAAACAACTGGGTAATACACCCGAATATGTGATACGCCTGTTCATTAATCTCTTCCCGCAGCTTGTAACTGTCACACCGACGGTGCTTTGTATGCTGGGTTTTGCCAGCAGTATACGATTCCAGAGCAGAACAGTGTGGCCGGAAGATGCTTGTGCAAAAAGAACGTTGGCGGTGAGAAATGCGATCGATGTAAAGTTGGATATTGGAACTTCCAGGCTTCAAATCCTGAAGGATGTGAACGTGAGTGTTGAAATTGTCTTTCTGGTTGATAACACAACACAACATGACCGTCCTCCTTGAGATGCATAAGATAACCTCTATAAGTTTACTTCAGATTGAAGCCTGAACTCACGGCAGTCACAACTGGTAGCTCGAGGTATCATTCTTCAACGTTTTCTCAGTATTATTAGACCGGTTGCTTATGTGGTGTTTTGATCAGGTCAATTCAAATAGATTTTGCCATCCGCACCACACACAGACTACTAAACGTTGTACTGTTTAACTTACAAGACCTTTCTGGTCTCTTATTACACCGTAATTGTAGGCTTTGGGTATCCGCGTAATATAAACAGAATGAAGCGAGTACATACTGCTGCCGGCATTGCTTTTAAAGCTCTCGATGTCTTTGCAGCAGTGGGCTCAAAGTGCTGCGATCCCCTTCTCGAATATCATCGATCTTCTTGCCAGTTCTCTGAATCTATTCGAAATTCAGTTTTTTTTTAAGTCCCGAAGTGCACGTGGTTTGACTGAGTTCAGTTAGCAAATCGAATATTTCGAGACAAAAATAACTATCACTTTCAGCCGATTGGGCGATACCGCTTGGGTATAATTTCTTCCAAACTGAAGTGGTTTTCCCCTCGCACTAGTTTGATATTCCCTGAAGATGTATGCGAATTTTCACGATGTTAGTGTAGTGCCTGCGAAAAACACGTGGTATGATTCAGCACTCTCAAACGGAACTTTTTGAACCTGAGTCCCGCTTCACGAAGTCGATGTTGATTTCGATGTAGATTATCTTGAATGTGAACTAAAGTATCATGAATACACAGACAGATACTGGGATTGAATTTACAGTCTCTCGCTTACTGAGTGTCCTACCATTGTTGAGTTCATCCTTGTCACACATGAGCCTTAACTTCAAAGTAATTCAACGTTTCTGTTCCAAGCAGATTAACAGACGACGTTCCTCTGTGCCCTTGATGTATCTTAATGTGATTTACTTGGGGGAAATTTTATGTTTTCTGTCAACTGACTGGTTATCATGCAAACGCATCCGAGCGTTAAGATTCTGCTTTGTTTACGGAGCGGGATTACGAGCCAACTAAGCGATGGAAAACAATGCTACCCATACGTATCCAACTTCGCTTCATGAGCACATATAGGTGCTGTCATATTTTCAGCCTGCAACGTTCGGACTGGTTGAACTAGAATGTATGGTTCAATGTATAATGTAAAGTCCTTCGCAACCACTGATGTTCCCCGCCACTGTTTAAATGGATGGCTAAAAATTGTATCATTAGCGCGAAACGGTAAACAAACTCGAAAGATATTGAAAAGAAAAATCTGAGTACATGCGGCCTGAACGAAATGATACGTTTGATTGAGCTAAGGATTTCGGCGCACTCTATTGGCAGTCACCGGCGACAGATATCAGGGTTTCGAAAACTCTGTAGGTTCAGCCGAAAAGTCATGAGGCGGTTAGTGGCTGTTTGGGCTAACAAAAATATACTTTGGTAGTTAATGCCCTGCTCTTACCGGGAAACTTACACATACGTGGAACGGTTTTTTTTCAGCTTGCACGTGCAACATGATGGGTACGCTTGACAACGGAGGCTGTGACCCGTACACGGGTTTGTGCACATGTAAACGGTTTGTCGGCGGACCAAATTGTGACCAATGCCTGGTGAGTGTTTGGCCCAAGTTAGTTGGGGTCTAAGTGAGTTTGGTTTCAACCTTGGTCATCAAAACTCAACAGTCAACTTTAAAGAGCATATTACAATGAGGATGGAGTATGATGTGGCCAAGGTGGAAGAGAGTAAAGCGTCAGATAATTCGGTTGACAATCAAGTTGGTTAATGATGGAGAAAGTATAACTCGAAAAAGGCGCTGGTTAGGGGACTACGGTTGAGTAATAGTTGTTTCCACGGACTACAATCATTTTTCATTGTAAGGTAAACTATGCCTGTTGTTAACAGTGTTAATCCTATAATAACCTTCACTAGGCACAGTGGATTCACTTCGTCAAGCTAAATCACTTCTGTAGGTTTAGTTGAGACTGTCAGCAAAAATTTAACTTTGTATGGTTTGCAGTAATGCGTGTAGCTGTTTTTTTATTTACACAGCTGTGCTGCATGGTTGTACGTGCGATTAGGGAAGCATAAATTGAATGACTTCATCAAATGTCAATCAAACCCTCCCTTTTGCTCCAAAGCTGAGAAGGTTCGTCACCTGTTCTAAGACTCCCATGATCAATAGAACAGAAGCACATCCTCTTTAATTGATTGAACTTCTTCAGCATTCGAGGAATAGCCTTAGTAAGGCTCCGGTATTGTCAATTCACCTATACTGTTCCCTAAAGTATACCTAGATCTGCCACCACCATTACACACATCTAAATTGTTGGCACAGTCTCACAGCGATGACCCTTGGAGTCTTGTTAAGCCAGACATTGCATTGTTGTAAGTTAACATGAGTAGGGGACACCGAAGTGCTTCATCAAATGAGTCTTGTCTCCTTACCACCGAACTGCGATTTCTCGTGTGATGTAAAACAAAAGCAGCACAAGGAATCGACCCAATGCAAAACACAACTTGGTTGGACTTTATGTCAGACCACAAAGCTGTGTTAACAGGCCATCCAACCTACCCTGAAAAGAGAACGTCACTGTCTGCATAACCTGGAGAGCGCCGCTGGTGGTTGTGGTTGACGGGACTGGATAGTCCTATTGAGATACTTATAACTCAGGATGTTTTATACCCTGTTTCTTTACTGTGGAGTCTGCTTGCATGATCACCGCCTTATGGTAATCTGCAATCAGCATACCGTTATAAAGGGTATTTCCACATTCGCGCACCACCTAAACACCGGTTTTACGTTGCTGTCGCCAGCTGGTTCCATAAAATATTCGAACATGTGTTTCAAAATTGTGTGGGTACAATTGGCTTTATAAAAGGGCGGAATTCATGCTAAAACCCATCGCAAATGACGAGTTCCCTCGAACGGGCAGTGGGATCACCAGAAACACGGATATTCCAAATATCTGTTTTCAGATTTTAAACGCTAAATGTGATAAACCACTGTCAGTTCACCCGAGTTAGCTTTGTACGTCTTGAATAAGAAAACGGCAACACAGTATAGGCTAATGTTCACCTGTCACAAACAATTAATAGCCATTGTCACACAAGTAATTCACATTGGATGCCGCTTTCTTTGGCACCCGTTGAAGTCGAGAAAACGCACGAGGAATTCTCTGGTCTGTTTGAAATTCTGTATTGTTAGATCGCTATATTCTACTGGAAATCTGGCAGATTGGTAGGCTTATGAAACTATGGGTCGTTAGACGCGAACCCGGGGAGGGGGCGGAGGGGTGCCACCAAGGTGGCAAACTTGGCAACCTAAAGTACGAGCTACCTTTCTCTATGTTACATGATCCTTGAACTGATATATTCGGTTTTCAACAATAAAAGCCTGGTCAATCTAACTGAGGGATTCACATGCGGGTTGTACTGATTTAGGTATCTAGTAAGATCTTTCGACCATACAATATCAGCGTATTGCGACAAAACTGTGTTGGGTCGATTTATTGGCAGCCGGTCTGATACATCCGAGCATTGAAATTAAAACGTAAATATTGAACAACACGCGACAAGGTGGAGCCACGCAATGAACAACCTGTCTGTCGAAATCTTGGAGTTTCTCTTTGTTTCTCTTTCTAATAGGAGATCAACGCGCTATTTGAGAACATGGTTATTCCGTAGACATGAATCTCTTCATGGTCACTTGTGCAGTCGAATACAACATAGATGGAGAATACCTTATTAGTATCTGAAATAAATCTCGAACGTCGTTAACAGATGATGATAGTTACACTAAAATTAAAGTTTAAAGCTGTTGCACGTCGGTTGGCTAAATCACCTAAATACCACTCACAGGTATTTCCAATAATCAAAGAAAATCGTAATCAACTTTCGAAATTCACGTCTGCTATATTTTGAGTAACGACACCAAGCTGTCATTTCCTCCTCATAGGAAGGCTACTTCAACCTGACTCTGGCCCCGCTCGGCTGTCAAGAATGTGCCTGCAGTCAGCTTGGTGCAAAGAACCCCAATTGTAACCGGGCCACTGGTCAATGTGAATGCAAAGTTGGCTTCACAGGACGTGATTGTGCCCAAGTAGAGGATGGGTATTATGTTGTACCTCCAACTGAAATTATTGACGGCAGCGCGGAGAAGGAGATAACAGTTGATGGTCCAAAAGGCGAGGGACGATTTGTCATTGTGTTGGACGTGGACCCAAAACAAGTGAGTTGATCAGAAACACTTCAGTGGTATCCTGTGAACTGTATGCTGATACTTAGGTTAGTTTTGTCAAAAGGTTGTTCGGGATGGATTTTTTTTCGAAAGGGCATAAAATCAACTCAGATCATCATTTTGGGGAGTCATTTTGTCTTAGAGAGTAGTTAGATTGGTGAGGGGCACAGTAAGTTATCTAGATAAATCACCGACAGTCTGTGAACTCCATTTAACTGAATTTAGCTTTAGAATTCCTATAACACCTACAGACATTTCACTGAGGCCTATAAAGTACAAAAAAGACGGCCCCGCTATAAGTGTTGTTGCGTCTCCACTTGTCGTAAGGTTTTCACCCACTGGCATTCACCACTTATTTCTTCTTGTGAACCTGTGGGTATTTTGGTTTAAGCTTCTCAAAGATGGAGGCGCTGTGAAATTATTGACGCAGACAATGAAGAGCGACCCATAGATGAACGTTCACCACACCAAATCGATCTGTTTTGCCTCAGGTTGACGCTAGCAAGTGGTCGCGCCAGGGTACGTTATGATGTCTAAACAACCACAGAATCGAAATACACCACGTGCTTATGTTCACAGGACAGGTAAGGGTTGTTCTACTCCTCGTATTCGACTAATTCTTCCGAGAGAAAATAGGGTTGACTTACGCAGGTATCTGTACAAGAATGAGCTAGTCTTTCATTACCTTGTTCATGGTGACCAAACTTGTGAAGTTGATGGTCTGCACCGTTCCGCATGCCGCGGTGTGAACATCCTGAGACAAAACTAGCACACGATTTGCTGCTGTAGCTCTTGCAATTGCTAAAGTTTGGTGACTATACTATTGTTGTTACAATCTTGTAGTCATTCAAGGGACCGCGGTGGCCCAAAATAAAATAATCATCTGTCCACGGCCAAGATGATATTCACAGCATTCAGCAGAATGAGACTCAATGAAGACGTCTGACAGCTTCTGTGGAGGTCGAGTGTGGATACAAACCCTTACTTTATGCGAACTGTTAGTAACGTGTCCCAAAATTTCGTTCAGTTGCCAATCTTCTGAACAGTCATGCCATGCCCATGAGTCAGTCGTACCTTGTGCACCGACAAGAATATGTGGCGAAATATCGTATAGTATTGTAGACCGATCGCGACACTAGGTAACCATATCGATTGGGTATATTTCCAATAGCAGAACGGTTTTCACTTTGATCTGCTAATCCCTCGCTGCTTTGCTCAAACAGTTGTGGTGACATCAGACTGGCGACCAAATAAAATGGAAAATTCGCATAAATGTTAAAAGTAAGAAGCCAATTCTTTGTATATTCTGGGAAGTCCTTTTTATTGGTCAAGTCACTGTCGCGTTTATTCGGATCATTTTGAATTTAGGAAACTGCCGAATGCCTGGATGGTTTACTCATCGGTACTGCAATTCAATGAAGATACTGTGCAGAATAAACTTGGCAAGCGGAATAATTCTACTGTCTTTTGAAACAAAAAAGCCCTCTGACTAATAACGTTTATGCTGAAATTTCCATTCATACCAGCAAGACTAGGAACTGTTCAGCGTTGAAATTTCAATGGTTGATAAGTCTAGGTTATCGGTATTGAACCTTTTATTTCTCCGTTTCAGTTTGGAGAAGGAGATCAGTGGACAATCATTGTGAAACCCTATCAACATGGAGCAACGCGTTGTCAGAACCCTTCCCAGACTGTCAATGTATACCAAGGTGGGCGGTTACTTATAGACACATCATATCATTCGAAATTCGTCAACTCGTCCGCATATCAAGCACAACCCTGCTAGGAATCAAAATGCCCCGTTTAATCAGATGACTAACTTTGACTTTCCTGTGATGTCACACAAGAGAATGAGCAGAATGACTAGTAAGCCCAGACTACACATTTCGGTATACATCGATTATCAGGCGGAAAAAGATTTTCAGGTAGCACGTCCCATTGAGGCAGAGAATAAACACAGTAGCCTGTCCGCTCACGTCCTCGCTCTGAAACCTATCTGTACAACATATCCGCTCCAAAGGGACAAGTGGAGGGAGAATTTCCTGCGCAATTAGAGTCCCATATCTTCTTGACTAGAGATAATTTGGTTTGTCAGATTATTTCCGAGATTAATCGACTGCAATTTGCACACAGTTTAATGTTTTGTACTGGTGAAATGGTAGATTTCCTCGTCAGTATCGGTACAACGCCTGCAGAAAAAAATCCACCCATGGAGAGTATGTTTTATTTCCACCATATGTTTTATTTCACAACGTTCACTCTTGTATACATCTTTTGCAACCAACATCTCTTTCTGAAGAGATATTGTCTGTCTATTAGAAAGTATATCAAACTAAGAGACAATCCAGTGACAGTTTGACAGTCCAACTCTGCAGTGAATCAGCTCTAACCAAGGGGTCTAGACTGAATCATACGTCTTAGAGAAATGAACAAAACTCTTCAGCTCAGTCGAAGCCAGGACTAGTGCTACGCATACTTTCCGACGTCGTCCCAAGAGATCGATATTTGCCAATGGTAGAACAAAACGCTTGCATTAAGTAAACTAAAGGTGTTTACCAGCAAGATGAATATACTCTGCATCGTGGCACCTACCTCGCTGCTTAATGAACTCCCAGCTGCGTAAGTACTTTTGCTCCAAAAGTTTGAGAGGGAAGTCTGATAAGCTGACTTGTTAAAGTAAGAGGCGTAGTAAACGGTAATTCGTTTTCTTCCTCAAAGTTTGGCGTTTTGGTTTCCAGTACACTCTCCGCACTCAAGAAACCTAGTAATTATGGTTTGTCAAGTATGTTTTGTTTTTATTTTCTTTACCGAAGAATGAACTTTCTACTTTCTCGTTGTCGAACGACAAACCAGTTGCAGCTGCAGACCATCATAATTCCCTAACTGGATTTACTACTAATGAATGTCACATTACAAGTAGCTTTCTTCATGAGATCAGTTGGAACCAGAAACGTTCACCAACAGCAAGAGGATTGAGCTCCCTAATCGATCGTATTTAGGTAGCGCTGATGTTCATTGCCACGATAAAAAATAATCGTACTGACTTGCAACTCCGCTCTAAATATCGCAAACAAGGGAGGTGTTCCACTCGGGTGGCAAATCATTCCAACCCAAATCCAGCCATTTGAAATAGACTTTCCATAACAGTTTTCTGTCAGAGAGATGTTACTCACACCTTCACCTTCTGACTTACCGTAGATACCAGCAAAATCATCATATCCGATGTGTGCCTTGAGGCGGGACTACCTCTTGTGCTACGAATTATGCCAGAATCCCAACCAAGTGGACCTTACACGGAAATACTCATCACAGATGTGAGTCTAAACTTGCGACCTTTAAGCACAGTGTGAAACTTATTTCTCAGAGAGTTTGAACTTTGCAATTCATTGTGGAATTTTATTTCTTTCCAATGAAGAAAGGCTGTCAAAGAAACGTTGCGCATTGAAAATAGTGATAATTCGTCTGTTTTTGTTGCTTGATTGAGGACAAAGCGACAGCTGGCTAAGTCGCCGGATCATCCAATGAAGTTGAGGGGAGCACTGCTTTTGGCATAACCAGTATCATAGTACTTTCCGAATTCTGGCGCAATACTGTAAGAACTGAAACATTTCTTTCATCTCTACATGGGAATCAAAATGTTTGTTCACACACTGAGAGAAATGCTTGGTGAGCATGTGTTTTCGACGACTTGTCTAGTGCGGATTATGTGTAGGTTCGATCACGGATTGTATGTTTAAAGTCCTAACTAGATCAATGAAGATCATCAACACATTGACCTGAACTCCCATTGTGGGCTCTCAAGCCCCCTGTCGGACGAAATGCAAGATTAGGGTCTATTTAGCAGTACGAACGAAGTTATTTTAATTCTCAAGCAGTAGTCTTAAACTTTCAGTAGCCTACCTGGACGACAGTGGTGCTTCTTCTCAATTGTTGTTTGTTCCAAGGGTTCACCGAAGTGTGGCTTTGAAAACATTTAACAGCCTTGGTTAAGCCAAACGCGGTTTCACAAAAATGATAGTCGTGCCACTTACATAGTATTTTACTTCATCATCTTTAGTTTAAAAGGGGTGATCGGATCAACATACTCGGGGAAAATTGCGTGATCATTGCGGATCATCCCTTGACAGAGCACTTCGATGCAATTATCAACTGAGTGTATTTCGTAGGATTTTCCCTCTTTTTTTGTATGAACCCAGTGGCCACCGGCTTAGGATTGCCATAGCAGAGGAAGTACTTCGGTTAATTTACGTTTTGCAGGCACATCTGACTATAAAAATGACCGTTTGTCTGTTCGATGAGCTGAGTCACCAACGCTCCGTCACCAGTGAGAGTGTCATCATCAGTGTAAGGTAGACCATTGGTCCTTTATGACTTTTTTGTGACCACGCAAAACTACAATGCTACGCACTGATAACGCTTCTTGAAGTCGGTGACGGAATGCTTGAAACCGAGTCACCCACTCGTTGAATACATCAACGGCCAAAAAACGGTTTTTGTTCACGTTGAATGTAAATGTTACAGAGAAAGTAGTTTTGGACGGCTAGGATATTGTCCTTACCAAACACGAGAATCCAAGTTAGCAAATGAGCAATACCCCGGACTCCTGATATCGGGTAGGTAAAACGGGTGTGCACAACTGAGTGCGACGGTTTAGAGCATATAATGCGAGTGAATCACTCTGTCCACAGTCTGGTTGTTCTTGAAGTAGTCAAGTTTCACGGCAGAACGCTAAAAGCTCTTTGTTTATATGCTACTTTCCTCTCGCAGCAAATTGTTGGAGACTGTTTATTATAAACCATGGCTGTCAGCCAACCTAATGTCTTCAAATTTCCACTGTCTGCGTGTTGTTCATTCTGACCTTACTGTAATTTGGCCCTGTTTATAAAACGGAAGTGGATCATCAGTCCTTTGGATGTGGTCTTGATAAAGGGCCGTTTATTTGGTATATGTCTATCGTAGATTGTTTTGGTACCGACGGACGATAGCGGACTAGCTCGCCGATGTGAAGTATATAGAGAACTCGCGATGGACATATTGTCTGGACGGACCGAGGACCGAAGAGGCCTACCACCAGAGTGCGAGGTCTACTTCCGTCTACCGCGAGTGAGCTGGCGCGAAACGGGATCGGTGGCTGAACGTAAGTGATGAAATTGTTGCAACTGTGCATCCGCTTGCAATCCTTGTAGTTTTGTGTTACAGGGCACATACATTGTAAAGTTTCGGGAAGAAAAAAGATCACTTGTGTGCATTGGCACTAGTTTGAAGGCTCCTTTCAAATTCCGTAGACGTCATTTAGGAAGAGAAAACATGAACGTACAAATCGATGTCGATAACCAGCGTGGTCACGAAGGTATGTTAAAGAATGATTCAAACCGCATAACTTCGGGCATGGATCTCGGTTTTTAGCGTAGCACTGGTGACAACTCACTCAGAGAGGAATGCTTGAGCAGTAATCGGAGACCCGGCCAACCGATGAAGAAATTGTCTACCTCTACGTGAATCCATCATGTCCGTTTGCTGCGATAAAGCCAACCTGAAGTTCATCTGGTTTTGACTATGCAGATCAGAACCGTTTTGTGATTGACCTAAAGAAGAGCCCCAACATGTGTTCAGACCAACAAAGACCCGGTTGGTAGAATCGTTAGAATGAGGGCAAACGACGGCACAGTCCATGATTGAAAAAAACGGTATGTGAAAACATCTGGCGAGAAGTTTATGACTTAACTTCTCATGCATCGTCATGATTGCGCAAAATCCATGAATATCAATCAATCAAACTAAATGCTACAACACCGATTGCAATGCCATTTATGGGAATACGGGGCCCAGCCTACACAAGAACAAACGGGATTCCCGGGAACAAGTACTCTAAATCCGGTATTATCTAAATCCATCAGTCATACTAAAAAAGAATCCAATGTTGTCAGCCTTTTCTTAAAATCGCAACAAATAGTCACCGTATTCCTGAGAAAATATCCGTAGGATTGATCTAGTGACATCTGCATCTACAATCTTTTCATGCTAATGGAGTGGCCCGTATTTCTGGTTTTCCACAACTGTTGAGCTGCCATTTTTACGTGCCTAGACAGTCACGCATCCTCGTGTCACATGCATAACACAATGTGTGAATCGTACATGTTCACATGTTCAATAGCTCCCACATTTTCCATTTGGTACAGGTTGCCTTTGTAATACCACCTGGTCTGAAACGGATGTCTGTGATAAGATGACCGGCCAATGTGTCTGTAAGCCAGGTGTGGTGGGGAGACGTTGTGATCGCTGTGCGCCTTATCACTACGAGTTCGGGTCGAGAGGATGCAAAGGTAAATCTGCGTGACTGTTTTCTGCAAGGCATTTGCCTCACGAGGGAGAACTGTGACGGTCCTCATCTGTTCAACTTACACACCTTATACAACTTGCTTTATCTTGTACATCTTTCTCCTTATTCAACGTATCGTTGAGGCTTAAGGTGATGGAAAAAATCGAATTCTTTATCGATTTAATGGAGTTTTTTGAGGTAACATTCATGATGTAGGGAATGTAAAATTTTCCACCCTTATTAGGGCTTATCATTCTTCGTCACCAGCCAGTATTGGTCTTACGAACTGTGACAGAACAATATTCATGTGGAGATTTCTGATGAGAAATCACCATTTTATTATCTTTTTCAACTGAGTTAATTAGTCTTGTTTGGATCGATTTTTTAGCGAAACTTACGATTTCCCTTTGACAAGCAATATATCTCATCAATCGAAAGTTAAATGCTTGTTCACGAAGAATACCAGTAAGATTCTCATATTCACCCATTAGTGAGAGTTTGCATTTGGTGTACCTCTCAAATGGATTTCCCCTCCACTTAGAAGCTACAAATGGCGCAGAAACCAAAGCAAAATATTATTTTGATAGGTCATCTCCGGATTAGGTTCATGGTAGTTTGGAGAATGATAACTCGAACATGCAGTTTTTGTGTGGGATGTTTAAAGTCATAACGCAGCGTCGTGGAATAAGATGTTATGATCCAACTTTCGATTTCCGTGGGATTTATAAAATCAATTGGAAGCAAGTCAAGTACAACGTTATTTGGGTCTGTTATCTTCTGAATGATGTGTTTCTGAGATCAGTTGGCAATCCCATGAGTCCAGCATGTGTGATGGGTGTCATGGCTCTGTGTGCGTGCGCGCGCGATTCTGTGCCTCCGTTTGCCGTTGTGTTGCTTTTGGGATTCCTGCTTGATCTCCGGCCACTGTATCCTTTAAGACGTACAGTAAGCCGAGGCCAGATAGACGGGATGCTGGCTCTATCATTACAGCTGACGCATTTCGGTCGTGTGTTTATCTCTAGCGCCTAAGCGTGCACCCGTTCCACTTCGCCGTGTTTTGACTGTAGAAGTTTTCATATTATACAACTTATTACTCGGTTCTTGTTAAACAGAAGGACCGAGCGGAGTTTTGTGCAGTTTTTGAGTATTGAATTTGCTGGAAACAGTTAAGTAGATTGCCAGCGGCTACAAAATACAAGCTTTGGTCTAAAGATCTATAGACTAAAACGCCCATCTTTTGTCTCGTTTTTCTATGAGTGACAGCCATAAGAATACGACTTAGACACACAGTAAGATTGTTTAGGCTGATGATTACCAGTAAGAATGAGAAACCTATGTAGTCCTCCTCGTCATGGAATCGCTTTACCTTTCAAGATGAAAGTAACAGGCGGAATATCCTGACTCCTTGGAAACCATTTTGTCTGAGGTGAATTCTCTACCAAGCTGACTGGCAGGTAAAGCAACCTACACGAAGCAAAATGAATATTATGTGACCAAGCTTTGGTATAAAAATTGATAGAAACAAAAATGGTTATCTGTGAGCCCAGAGCTCAAGCCAAATGACAGATCATTATGCTTGAATGGCTAAAACGCCACGCTAAAATTCGCGCCTCAAATTTATATTTGCAAGACGAGATTCTTCTTTTTTTTGAAATATTATTCGTTCTATTTTAAGTGATACTGATTGGTTTTTTTGTCAGTCATATATCAGTGAGCCACCACCATTCTCGTTTTTCTGATATTCGCGCTCTGCTGGCCAACAGAGCATTGGAATTAAAGTATCAAGAGAGAAGCTATTATGGGCAGTTCTCAAACTTAGGGGACCCGGACCGTTCCATTCTTGTTGTTTTTAACGAACACATTGCTGTTTTCTTTTCCCTGCCCGCTACAGACTGTGCCTGTAACCCTCAGGGTTCCGTCAGTCTTCAGTGCGATCCGGAAACCACACTGTGTCGGTGCCATGAAGGAATCGTCGGAAAGCATTGTGATACTTGTAAACCTGGAACTTGGAACTTTCCGCGGTGCCAGCCATGTTTCTGCAACGAGATGAGCAACATGTGCAACCAGGTAAGGGTAGTATATTTACAGCAACTTAGTCCTCCTTTGGTCAACTTGCTTCCTACTACTGTTAATTTCATAGTAGTGTGATGTTCTTCCAATACAGCTCACACTGATGCTTTGATGCAGTCAACAGAGGATGTGCGGATCACATGTTGGAGAAACTGGGAGCAATCACCTCGGAGAAATAGTCCTATGAAATAATGGTTGTTGACTGGCGTCAGGAATATTCATACCTAGACTTTTTGCTTCAGTGTTTCTCACAGGAATGATTGCAAGCCATAGTCTTGTCTTAGTCCACTAGTAACAGTACACGCTCGCAACAATTTTGTATGCTTTTGGAGAGTTCTGCTGAACTCCACTCAAGTGTTCCAAAGCATTAGGAGGTTTCAACGCTAATTTATTAGGAAAAGGGTCCTTCAGAACAAGACACCAACAAGAGAGGGACGGCACTTTGTGTTACGCGAGAACGTTTGGTTACCAGCTATTCAAGATGTTTCATTAACACCGTGGACGGAGTACATGGAATGGCAGCTATGTGACCCTTCGGAACTATTACTGAGGAGATTGGGTGTTTTTGGAAATGATTTTTTTTAATCAGAAGTGGCTGATAATATTGTGTTTGAAGAGGATACCACCTTCAAGAATGATAAAACCTCCCGGACAGCCCACTGTCAACTTCCGCTTTCTAAGACTCAGTCCTTGAACCTCTGTAAATCTTACTTCCGAACTCAACTCAAACCTTAGCAGCAATTGGCAAATTAAGATGACCCAAGTGACAGACTATATTAAAACTCTTGTTTGTGGTAGTGCTGTTGTAAGTAGGTTTGAATGACCGCACTAGAAGAAAGGGAGGGCCATGTGATCAAGAGCAATCGAAGTGCAAATACAGAATAGCGTTTCCTAGTCTTGTACGGTATACCACTCCTTCTTGCAGTGAAAATTTCCAAGATGAAACTTCTTGTCCAGAACTGTTGCTGACCATTCGAGTTCTTCCAGAAGGAGGATGTGTTTTATAGTTGTCCACGATGACTGCGTCACACCAGTTAATGTAAGCACGAATAAATGAGTGACCTTCAACTAGCAATGCACCTTAATTGGTAGTAGTCTGAAGCGTCAAGTGGGCATTGTTAGATCACCAATCTGGGTGGTCTCGATCACCAGTGGACAGTAGGCTAATAACTCAGCTAGCTCATCAGCATACTGATAGTCTCGAACTGAGAGTCTCGAACCCGAGACCTCTTCGGAGTTTCGTGAGATGCGCACTGCTGATGATTCCCAAAAGAAGGAAATCAAGTGGGCATTGTTAGATCACCAATCTGGGTGGTCTCGATCACCAGTGGACAGTAGGCTAATAACTCAGCTAGCTCATCAGCATACTGATAGTCTCGAACTGAGAGTCTCGAACCCGAGACCTCTTCGGAGTTTCGTGAGATGCGCACTGCTGATGATTCCCAATAAGAACGAAACAGCTGTACAGTGCTTCTCGGCTTTTCAGCATAGATTAGCTTCACTCACAGGACGAAATCCTACAAAAATCCCAAATCTCCTCACACTACCAACAATGGATGCTCTGTTTTGTGTGTATATTCGACTGTGCACAAGCCAACATAGAAGCACACAACCAAACCGCTGATCACCGGTAACCTTACTCAATGCGATGAGTTTTGATGCTTTCACGCATTTATTAATTTAAAAGTCAAATTTTGACGACACTGGCTAATAGCCTCTTCCAAGCCTTTCTGTTATCTTCATTCCCAACGAACAACACTGCGTCCTGAGCAGATATTCTATAGCAACTTATGTACGTCATGCATGGCAACGTAAAAGTAGGTACATATTGGCTACCGTGAGGTTTAATTAGGCGAGCTCGTCAACCGGATGTTTGCTTAATCAGGTGAAATCACCGGGCTCGGCACTGGGGAAAAATCACCTGAATTCATCCGTAATAGAGGCGTACCAACCCGACGTCAGGCCCTTACTCTAACGCTAACCATTCAGCACCAGCATTATTCGGTTTCACGGAGACTATTCACCAATGCCATAAGTCTCCTCTCCAGAATACTTGTCACCGGGTCATTATACCTCCGGCTTATCAGCTGCTAGGATCCTGCAAGTTCTGTTTCCAAAGAACTCTCGATCGAGAAATGACACTATAGCGAAATTCCCCCTTTATTTGCAACAGAAATTCTCAGGAGCAGTGAGACAAGCGAAGCATTATCAGTCGTATCACAGTTAATTAAGTATAAAACTTTGTATTAGTGAAAACCCTGTTCGACAATAAAGTTTCCCCTGTAGTAGAACATGTAACACTTTATGCCTTGTGAGCAGCACCACCCAGCCTTACTGTGTCAGTCTGCACCCGATATCATCGGCAACCAGCATTAGCAAATGTGTCGCCAGTGCAATTTTACGAAGACTGGTGTATAACCGCGTGATCAGACTTCGTTTTGCACACGTTGCCTCAATTATCCATTGATGCATTTGATAACTTATTTTCTCTCTGTTAGCATAACTCATTAATACCTGATCCCTTGATGATTCATAAGGTGCGTACTGCTGATGATTCGTAATAAGGACGAAACAGCTTTACAGAGATCCTCGAGATCCTCATCAAAGGTTGATTTCACTTCGGAGATGAAATATCGATTAAAAATACTTGGTGGTTGTTCGCCTTGTTCGAGGCATATTGTGCAGTCCACCAAAGTTTGTAAACAAGCACATTTTAGCATGAAATGCAACTTTGACGTAAGTAGTTAGAACGTTGGACACAGATTCTAGAATTGGATACATTTAGCTACAGTCCATGGTACCAAAAGCTTTCTTCAGTACGATATTATAGTACTGCACAGCCTTAGCTGAACTTTCATAAGTTTTAGTGGATCATCAGACATTTTTCTGGTATAAAATAAGCGCAAACCACACGCGTCAGAATGTTTTGTGTAGCGCGTAAGTTTTCCATATTTTGTGCTTGGAAATACATCAGCAATGGAACCTATTGTTTGCTTTCGCCATCAATGTGACGGAATGGCCAAAGGAAACGGACTATAATTACAAATCACCAAGGAAAAGAGATAACAGTCTTTGTTCCTAGGACTCGCGATTTCATTTCGCGCCCTATCAAATATGTGTTTGTGCTGTTGGACGACACAACACATTGAGCTCTCTGAGAGGCGGAATACCGTTCTTAATTAAAACCGCTTACCCATAAATTAGCTGGAGAGCTCGCGATAACTCAGTGGTTAAGACGTCAGCTTGCTGACCGGAAGGTACATGGTCCGAACCCAAGCTCAGCATCTCTACTGCTTTTGTCTAAGCCTGGGCAGTATGGCATTATCCTAACTTTCACGCCCCCTTCCGTTGGCATGGAAGCTGGGCACCGAAAGCGAACCACAACTGAACGATTTTTTCTTATGATAGCTGACCTAATATTGCATCTCAAAGTGTACCACTCCAGCGTACTTATGCCTCCAACGATAATAGCCTTAATTTGCTTGTTCTTCCGTATCACTTTATTTTTTCCTGTTTTGTCTGTTTATGTTTTATTGTATCCCACTGGAAGCGATGGAAAACCTTGATGCCTGAAATCATGTGTCCACTTTGAAACTTGCATTTTTAGACTACGGGTCAGTGTGAAAATTGTCGGGAAAACACTGGCGGTATGTACTGTGAAAAGTGCAAAGAAGGCTTCTACGGTGATCCACAGCGTGGAACACCTTGTAAACCATGCGCATGTCCTGGAGGAGGTGTCAATCATGCTACGGAATGTCGAATGGGTCCTCTAGAAGAACAAATTTGCTATTGTCAAGTTGGTTACACAGGTAAGTTGGTATGATTTCAACACTGCATTCTGATTTCTATATTGAAGAAAAACACCCACCAGTGTCCGTTCCTTTTTCAACATACAGGGGCGCGGTGTGATGAATGTGCAATGAATTATTTCGGGAATCCTACGGAACTTGGCGGATCATGTCGTCCTTGCCAGTGTTCGGGTAACATTGCCCTCAACGAACCTGGTGGCTGTGATCCCCAAACCGGACGCTGTTTGAAATGCCTGCACAATAGTGAAGGCTTTAATTGTGATGTGGTGAGTTGCTATTACGAGGTTCTGAAGCATCTTAAAGTCAGTCGTTGGTGCGCAATTCATGATTAGGTCTTGCTTGGTGTTTTTCAGAACAGACCAATATTTTTGGACAGCTTAGACCATAATCCTGATTTTATACTGTTCAGGATGCACTGATTAGTGGCTATCGTTTGTTCCAGAACAGTTCCCATACCGTAATAGGACCTGATTGTTTATCTAATTTATATTCGCTTCTCGTCAATTCAAACCCTCTGTATTACTCCAAGATGGATTGGAGACCATTCTCGTCAATGTTACCTACATCAGTGCTAAGATTTGAGTCCGGTTTTGCAATTTTACAACCTGTCACATTACATTGTAAGACTCATCAAAAATATGACACTAGACCACAGACAGCTGCCTGATTCATTTCTTTAACTTTCTATTGGGCTGGGTGAACTGTCGTGCAATATCTGCTGTGTCGGATTGGACGAGACGAAAATTTACAGCACAAGGACAGTATTTGCAACAGTTCAGTTTAAATGGTCTTCTTCTTGGCGAGGTAGGATTACGCAAAGAATAGGCGAAAATCTAGCCCTACTTTCTGAGCCTAGTAGCCTTGATCACTAGAATTGCTCTTATGCCCACTGGTAATAATGCGACATGTGAAGCATCCAGGTTTGACCCACTAAATGCGTTCAATTGATCCTAGGGGAAAACTGTTCGTGTGTTGCCGGTAGCCTCACATGTGATGTGGTAAAACCAAAAGCTACATTAGTTATTCTCATGCATGTAACCTGTCACACACCCAAGAATCATACTTCCTGCATCTACACGCTTTCTTCATTCTGTTTGTTCACCTTCAGACCTGGTTGAGAAATCGATTCCTCAGGCTTAGTGTCATGACGTTTTCCTATCTTGTTCGAACGTTTTGGTGAGGGAAACAGTGTGGTGTGTGCTTTGGATCCACTTCTGCAAACATAAAGTGTACGGGATTCAATAATATTAGCCAAAAATCATTGGGAAGAGCTGAACTATTCGTCACTGTTATCGGGGTTTTGGATGCATCAATTCATCCGTTTAATCGTGTGTCATCGATAGGGTGATCCAGCTAATTTTTATTCTCGCTTCTTTACAATTTTTTTCAGTGTAAACTTGGATATTGGGGTGACGCCACCAGGCAAATGTGTCAACCATGCAACTGCTACGCTCCAGGAAGTGTAGACGAGGCTAAGGCAGGATGCAATCGTGATGACGGTCAGTGCCCCTGTCTGCCAAATGTAGTTGGTGCAAGATGCTACGAATGTGCACCGGGTTTCTTCAACCTGACTTCTGGCAAAGGTTGTGAACCGTGTCAGTGTGACCCAACGGGGTCAGTGAGTGATAAGTGCGATGCGGTAAGCTGATTATCCCTTTATTACATAGGGTCATTTGGTTGGAGCTGCTCATGCTGCTTTTTTGCTAAACCGGTTATCACTATCAATTTTTGCTCCCCTTCCAATGGACTGAACGTTTTCCTTACCGATATCCATATTTTTGATTGTTTATACCCTGTTACCTAGAGTCACGCACACTTAGAGCGAATGTCTGGGGTTACCAGGCCTATTTCTTATCTTTTTTCGGGATGAGATACCACGGCATTACTCGTGGGACCTTCTTAACCCAAAAATGCGCAGCCACAAACTTCTTATTAAAAATGCGCTGAAAACACCCCGTTCTGCGGTTCTATGAGGACGTAGCATTAGACTCCTTTGGATCCACCAACAAATTCCTAGTAGAATATCTTCGTAAGCCTATCACGCTTTAGCGTAACTAATGCCGAGACATGTTCACAACAAGGATTTGAAAGTTTGGAGGGCAGACGGAATTTCTCACCTTCTCTCACCTCTCATAACTGAATTTGGTGTTGCTCTATCGGACATGAACCCGTATTCTTAAGTTTGGCAGCACTGTTTGTTGGGTTCTGAAAAAAGCCACAAGATGAACTTAGTTTGAACTAAAACCCTCGGCCTTTGGTCAGTGACTTATTCCTCTCACTTCTTCAAGGTTCATCAGCAGAACCTTCCGTATCACGTTCCGTAACAACACATCCACCTACTGTAATGTCGACGTAAGCCCATGTGGTGATTTCGAATCAGTTGCGCTGGATGCTTTAACCAAATAAAACCAATTGACACACTTGCCTGACGGATCAGCAGAACAACTACCGCAGGTGAGGTTTTGAGGATGTCAGTGGGCCGTATTTTGTGGTTCCTCACCTGTCCCAACAGACTTTCGCTACCAGGAAACTAATCATGGCAACGCATACTAGTTGTAGAGTAGCTGTTAAGCCGTTCATTGGAAACGAACGTCTGCGACTTTAATACTCAGTTCATATCCAGTTTAAATTTCACTGTCCATGCTCACTTCTCCGAAAATTCTTGACCATCGGGACCTGTAAGAAAAATTTAGGCCGGTTTAATTTTCGCACGACTGAACACGGGGAACGCTTCAGTGGGTCATTGGAACAGATCAGCTTGAGGGAATAATATTAAGAATCTGGAACTCACTAAATGGTACCACGTGACGATTTTCATAGGAACAACCGTTCATATCGCATGTCGTCTCTAGTAGGGATATCCCATGATTCGCGTGTTGGGAGTCAGACTCCAAAAAAGCTTACAAGTCAGATTAAGAGTTTATCACTATTTGAATTGGTAGCAACCGTTGATTGCTATTTACATTTCAGATTACCGGTCAATGTCAGTGTAAACCGGATCGAAGTGGCCGCAAATGTGACCGATGTCGTCCCACGTTCTACGGTAGTCCGAACGAACCCGATGGTTGCAAACGTGAGTGTCATTTAACATGTTCAAAACAGCGAAACCGTCGAGAAAATGAGGCAGCGGTGCCTAGTTATTTCAAGTCCATCGCCATGATCTAATCAGGAAATTACCGACTGCACAAGGTCGTAACGACCTTTTTCTATGTAATTGACGTCAATTCGTATTATCACATGATGTACTTCGAATTTCACGTGGTGTCGGAAATATGGGGCAAACATTGTGATTGGCCTGGACAAACAGTACCATATTTGTTTGAAATCTGCACAACACAGCCTCACAATAGGGATACCTGTCTACAAAAGTAGAATATCCATAAATGTGGGTATGCCTCCCCAGGGTTTTTTGTGTATTTATCCAACATTCAACGTTTCTATCCTAAGGCTGCGTGACAAGGTGCTGCGCAGAAATAGAAGACATGGATTTACTGAACTTTTAAACGACGAAGAGTCGGCTTTTAAAGGATTCTGAATAACTGGTACCAAGCTTTTGTTCGGTGACCATATTGTCTCCAAAAACAAGATAGCTTCAGCAGATCACTTCTTGCTCCTAAAGACAAGACTTCCAATTAGAGTCGTTCGAAAAATTAAGTTAGTTCCGTTTCTGGAGTACACTTCAACACGTCAGAGATCCAGCTAAATGAAAGACGGCAGTTGTTTCTAGGGCTGTACTGTATAGGAGGATACCACTGCCGTTTTTCGTATAACAGCCTTCTACAAATGTAACAAGATTTCATTTTTATATGGGCCAGCCATTGGTTGCTATCTCTTTCCAAATCTTGGATTCACCGCTGCTTCCCATAAGAGTGTAGAATAAGTTATCGTTTCTGGCATGGTCACGGAGAATTCACTTGTACTCCTCCCTATTTCGGTCTATCCGTCTACTTCGAGGTATTGCAGCCATCTTAGAATCCCATTGGGATTATATTTTCCGAATGTACATGGGCCTATTTTCCATAATCAGCACTCTAGGGATATTTGTTATAATGACCCTGGAAAGTTTTTGAATTATTCATATTCAGGAACCCCTTCTTCATGTAAATATCTTACCCTCCAAAAAGACCACAAATCTTTATCCGGATTCTAGTTCTTGTGACATCCCGTCGCATTAAGTCACCAAACGATAACGGTCATGATTCTTTTGTTCGGTACAGTGTTTATTTCCTAGCTCCATGACTGAGTATGCACTAAATGGTCATGTGACGATTTGCGTACCCTGAAAACACTGCGGAAATCAGGATGAGGCACGGCATTTTCGTATACAGTAGGCAGTTTATGTTTATTCACTCAGATAGATCGATATAAAACAGACTTCAGAAACAAAACCTCAATGTCGAAATCCCTGTTAATCAGCGCATGCGCACGTGGTAATGCAGATATTATGTTTCGTTTCACCTGAAGATCGGTCGAGAAAAAAGCTTCGGTGTAGCTGCGAGATAAGCATAAATCTAGGACAGAGTGGATCAGTTGAAAGCATGAGTAATAACCCCCCTGTGGTCCATCTTCACAGCATTTTGCTGAAACGGAAGACTACCAACGCGCTGATTATTTGATTAGTTTTACTGCAATGTGTTGTACAATCGAATTCATTGGAAAGAGATGCGTTTGTTGGAAAACATCTAATGCAGTCGATTCGTGTGTAGCTTTGAATGTCCCAGCAACCAGCTACGCCAATCATCTGTGAGGATTGCTGTAGACCAATCCGACTCAAGACCACCGATCTTTCATTCACTGGGACGTCAACCGAAATTGCAGTGAAATTTATAAGCTTTTGTGCATCTTCCTGTATGTCTCTCTGGGACGCGAGTAGTGGAACATAGAAAATCACCCGAGTTGTTTTTTTCTATATTCTTCATTGTCGGCTAGGTTTTTAACACACTTTTAAATGTTCCCACATCTAGTTATGTTATCTACGATGTAGTGTTGTGCTGCTTAGTCCACCATAAATGCAACGGTACAGTGACTCTTGAATCATCCGTCTATTTCTCAGCAAAATTAGTAGCCACCCAGATCAATCGAAGAATTTATATCCGACACGCTCAATGTGGGAGGCAATGCAAAATCTACAACACGTTAAAGGATAATCATTAAATAACTACCCCAAACCGGTTCAGAGCCTGCCCACTCGATCTTCTCCATATTTTTCAACATTCTCGGACTTTTCTGATTGTGTTCATTCCCTTAACTGCTGCAAAAAGGACGATAGAAATGGTCCAGTGCATTAGAATTAATATCACACTTGCTCATATGATTTATGTCTCGGCCAGACCAACTTGATTTGTTTTGATGAACGCGCTTCCTTAGGACAACCTGAAAGGCGCTAAAACATTGGCCATATCTGTCTTCTTCCAAGTTTGTAATGAGGTGTGAATAAGCGGATAAACTGAAAAAGACTGAACTCCGTATAATATGTAGTGAAGATCATTTCTTTCGCACACACGAAAAGTAGGACGGTTGACCGACTGTGATTTCGATAAGGACAGACGTTCCGATGATTATTTGATAGGTTAGATAGAGATGGACCCATGTGGTCACCTTCATGATCAGGCTTTGTTTTGCGGATATTGCCATTCCTGATTAGGTTTGCATAAGAAACTAACCACGAATGATTCTCATGTGTCTGTTAAATTTCCAGAAAGTAAAGACAAGCTATCACCCGAGCAGTCTGTTGCCAATCGTCCTCATGCAGGTACTAATTTTCTAAGGTATAACAATAATTCGAGCGAGTATCCTGAATTTTAGCCACTAAGTTGCAGCAAGTCCTCATAATTTCTTGTTTTTTTTGTATTTTTTCAGCCTGCAACTGTGACCGGTCTGGTGCAATCAGCGATTTTTGTGATTCTGTCACTGGACAATGCCCTTGTCGCACTGGAGTCGCTGGACGTCGCTGTGATCGGTGCGATCGTGGGACAGAAGGCCAACTGCCTAACTGTCGGCCATGTGGAGAATGTTGGACTAATTGGGACAAGGCGATCGATAAGGTTACAGGTAAACACACACTGGTCACAACTTGCAGCAAACAAGACTAGTTCCCTATTCGTATGACTAACCCTTGTATTTTTCATAGGTAGGTTAATCCAGATGACCTTACTATTGTTCAACTCAGAATACACAATAAACAAGCTAGATCGTCAATAGGACCAAAGGGACAAAAATTCAGCTATTTCTGACTATTTGTTTCCTGTGAGCTATCATTCTAAAATATAAAATGGAGCGTGGTCGGTAGCTGCCTTTCTTGTCTTGTCTTCTGTTCGACTGATTCCGTAAATTCGAGTGACACCATCGAAACCACTTCCCTGACTACTGAAATGATCATATAGAAGTTAGTAATGATGATCATTTAGCTGATCACTGTTTGTGATACGGAAGTAGCTACCGCGTGTGATCACTCATTCTCTTGCATTCAGCCTAAATTATTCAGACCTAACCTGCATTTAGAACGTATGTGGTTGAGGATCCACCAGGCACATCTGGTGTTTACTCACTAGGGGTTGCGACTATAGAATGCTATGATTAAATAGATCCTGAAACATGACTTCAAACTAAAGAGCTGTGAATTACGTCCACTGCTACTGAGCCTTACGAAGAATATGGTTTGAGTTTAGCGCTTGCTTCCTGTGTATGGAGCCACAGCTGCCTTTCTTTCAAGTAATGACCTCATTCTGTCTCTCCACTGCTAGCTGAACTGGATCGCTTGCGAAACCAAACAGGACGTCAGCTGCCATCGGATTTGGAGGTCCTTTTCAACGGTCTTGTGGATCTACTGCAACAGATTGAGAAAGTTCCGTGGATGAACATCGAAGACCAGAAAATGGAAGATTTACAAAAAATTCTCAACAGAACCAAGTACGTTTGTTCGTTGCACCAGGTGGGTAGGGAGCTCTTGTAACGCTCGGGATTTCACGTACTTGTTCGTCGCACGTAGGGTTGCACACTGGTAATGCTTTCAAACAAGTGCATTTCCAAGGTGGTTGGGCCGAAATTATAGATTAAATAGCACGAAAATCAAAAACGAATATGAAGGAAATAGATTAAAGTGATTAGTTAAGCAATGCAAAAAAGGCATGTAATGGGAACGTTGTTACTCCCATCAACTTGAGTATGGACACAAGTTTGCACTTTTTGAATGTTTCATACAGACCAAATCAGTCTCCGAGTGGTTGGATAACGATGAACAAACAGTCAGATTTGCAGCACATGGTTATCACCGAAACAACGGGAGACCAAACATAGCCTGTGGAACGGTTCTGCCTCAACCGATACATAGACATATAGAGGTCTATTCATACCATCCCCTTTATGGCTCGTCTGAAAACTGTCTTTATACCTTGTTATCCTCACCCCAACGGAACTTTCATAGCAGTTGCGATCCAACACAGACCATCGGAATGCGTAAATGACACGCAAGGAGAATAACCATTTGAAATATATTGAAATAGAGAATCGAAAACAATTATGTCAAATCCCCCGAATCCGCCAGACGTGAGACCTGGACAACTACAATACCTAAAAACCCTTCCACCCGACCCCCAATAGCAACTTAGTGTACTAGTCAAAGAAGATCTTGCTGATCGACTCTCCATCGGCCAACCGAATCAGTTGTGTCCAATTGGGATATTGCCCAGTCACGAAGCCACCGATTGTTGAACAAATCTTTCTGGTGCACCAATCCAGTTCCAGGAAGCATTATTTGTTTCTTGAGCAAAATAGTTAGGCTGTACATCGGGAAATTGCCCACTTATTACAGAATAACACACAGGCACACCAGGATGGAGAGCACCAGGTTTCATTTTGCTTCGTTTTCACGTTGACCATCGATTTTTATGATTACTTTCAGATTCCACATTTTATACACATTGAGAAAGCATTTACACTTTTCTTGAAGTACGCATGACATGCGTTGTCTCATTGTAAGATCAACTGCATTGTAGTATTTTCACTGTTTTGTCCGGTGTTTATCTCGGCCGGTGACTCTGTGATCTCGTGCAATATTTCAGCCTCGGACCTGACTTGAAATTGATTTGAAAGGCAGCCAACACGAAGTCAGTGGTCATTGACTTTAAATCACCTTACCGGAAGACCGGTCTGGTCAGGTTTGCCTTGCAAGTCATTCTGTCCACAACTTAATAGGTAAACAAAGGCTATCCCTCTGGAGTTGAGGGAGTATCTGGCTGTAGAGACTTGACGTGAATTGCATGGTTGACAGTCGCTACATCCTATCTAAAGGCGGAATACTTGTGCTGCCGATCAGCCATGTAGGAATGACAGCATAGCACTCTGACAGCTGTTACCAGTTTTTTCATCCAGTCAATCTGATGATAAAATCCCACGTTGAGTGGAACGAATGACTTTTAGGGTCTAGATAAATAAGCATACAGAACTCATTTATCACCCACTTGTGTTCGATCAGTTTTCACAAGAACTAGTCCTTGGCTGCCCAGTGCTGCAGAATGCTTCAGTTTATCGTTGGTTTGTAAGCAACTTGTCCTGTTTTTGGACAAATGGGCTTGTCCGTGAGAATGCTCAAACATGAAACCGCACCTACACATTGGAGCCCAATTTTTCTCAGCGCTAAACACATCGTGGAAATCAAACAGTCATCTAAACTAATGACTGGAACGACACCCTGAAATCGCCTGATGGATAGGCAGGGCTAATATGATTCAATCCGGGCTTTAGATCATAAAAGATGTGTGTAAATTGCGGCGCTTCTTTGGACGAAACACGTGATCATATGTCAGTGCATTCTTGTGCATACATAAGCGTTCTAAAATATGAGTTCTGTGCGATGGATAACCGCTATTGCAAATATTTGAACCATGAAAACCTTATTCTAACGTGTTTCCTGGTATTGACAGAGTCATCCAGGCCCGGTGAATGTTTCTTTGGCTGTGCAAGCAAACCTGTTGGAGTGGAGTGTAGCGTGTACCAAAGGTAATTCTTGACGGTCGTGATTAGCCTTCTGTCCTCTTCTTGGTCCAAACAAATTTAAGACCGAAATCTTTTCTGCCGTTCTCGGAAGCAAGCTTCTATTCGGGGGAAGACCTCTTGGGAGTCAGCACCTTACTAACATCCTATTTCTAATTTGTGGTGCCTAAGCCGTTTAGCTTTCCTAAGGAATTCGCTTGTGGCAAAGGGTCTAAAGGCAGATGCGCATCGATCAAATTAGTGAGCTATATGCGTCTATTCAAGTTACTCGCTAAAGGGAAGTTGAATAGGCCGCAACAGTGAAATTTCATGTCAATGGAATACCGATATTTTGGACGATCCAAACTTTTAGCTGTGTGACAAACATAATATTTTTAGACGATGGATGCGGCAAGCAAAAAACGCGCAGAAACTGGTGACAACCGTAGACTAGTGTTACACTGAAAAAAACCAAGCCCAGTTGGTCAATTTAGGCAAGCAGACACTTTCGAAAGAAACTACTGGAATATTGAGAAATACACTAATTTGCAAATCAATTTGGTTTTCACGAGAGACTCAACTGAATCTCTCATGAAAACCAACTTGATTTGCAAATGAGTGTATTTCCCGAAAACAGTCCGATTTGGGTTCAAGTAGGACATAAGGTTGACGGAAACTCGGGGACTGCGCCTACCTGATGAGCCCCAAGAGAGGCGAAACCGGTCGTGGGTTGTCGAACCGTTTTCAGCAACCTCGTAAGTAGTTTTCTTTATGAAAATATACTGCCGTATTGCTTTAGGAATGATATATCTGCATGGTCACTGCTGAGAGCGAGTCGCTGTGAGCTAGGGGGAACTCTGTGTTGCCTGTGTGCAACTTACATTCAAATCAACATTAACGATCATATTTCCCACAGTTCGGCCCTTCAAGAACTATCTTCGTTCGAAGAAACGCCGGAAAGTTTGAACGCCCTGTCGGAAAAGCTGAACGTGGATTTGCAAGAAGAGATGAATCGTGCGAATGAAGTGGCTAAATTGTACACGAAGATCACCGAACTTACAGAGCGCCTGGACAGCATTTTGGAAGAGGCCAAGAAGGCTGAAACGCAGCTACCTGAAGGTATGCTATTTTGTTGGTATGCACGATTCATAGTGTCTCCATCGTAGTGATATTCACGCTAGATATTCGGTTAACTTTTTTCCCTTGAAGACTTCGGACGTTTCATGGGTGTGCAAACACTCGATCTGCACATAGGTTTGGGATTTGGCCTAAATGGTGCTAGATTTTCGGAAGCAGGGATAACCCACCACTGTATCTGGCTCTTGCGTTTTGCCCTCCGAACTCTACAGCGCCTAGCATCTACCTTTCTATTTCTATAACCTTATCACAATTTCATTTTTTACGTTATTCCTGAGTCAGTATTCTAAAGCACTAGCTACGGGAGAAGCAGAAGCGTTTGACCTGGTGTTTTGCCCCCAACTGAGGTTTATTCGTTGAATATAGCGGGATCAAACGATTGTTAGTCAATTTCAAGGTTTTTACTCATAAACTCAGCACCATATGGTCGATTATCACTCTTCTGTGTAGAGCATGTTTGACTAAAGGGATTGGTTTATTTAATTCACAAATCAAACTCGTCAGAAACCTGACAGTCTGTGAATAGCGCGGTGAAAATAATCACCTTTGGTGCGACCAAATGGTCGACTAAGCTGTGGTCCTTAAAAACCCCATGGTGTTTATCTACTGAGGCATCTGCTTCAAATATCACTACAATCTGATTCCCCATATATCACTCAGTAATACACGTGTCAGTGATAATCCTTTCAATGCCCCATCGATTCACTCCAATCTCTTGGTTTACAAGGTGCATATCTGGCGGTTCAACGGGCCACAGAAATAGAGAAACAGGTAAGAAGCATAAAGGAGACAATTGAAGGTCAACGTGCTTTGATGGAAGACAATTTGAGCAAAGCCAAAGCCGAAGTGAATGCGATCAGGTTGAGAGGAAATGCGCTTGCTGATGACTGGTCCCAGCTTGATCGACGACTTGGGGACTTCCGGGATAATATTCGTCAGACCAATCGTCGCGTAAGTTATCAGAATCTGACCTACAGTATTCCTTCTAAACAAAGTGCAAGTATGGAAAACGGTCTATGCGGTCTTCATTTATTAATGGTCATCCTAGTTGCCTTGTAATGCCTCAGTCTCTCTACAAGGACTACTTATGATTTCTCTAAAAAGATATCCACGGTAAACAGTTAGACCATCTCGCTATAAAGACCACCATTCTACAAACCCTCAAGCAACACCGCAAAATCATTTTTAAATCACAGCCTGTGTCTGCTAACTAATCAATTAATTTTGCCAAGGTCGTTCCTCATTTCTCAGGGTAACTTAGCATGTCAGTTTCTATCACTAGAAGTCCGCTCTACCGTGTTCTTTACTTACATGAAACCTCCAGGCAATCACCTATTTTAGTGCTTTCGAAAGTCTCTATGGTGGAAATCCCCTCGAATATTCAAGATATAACAACCAACTGTCAGGCGATTGCAATGTATGCATGGAATAACGGTCAGCTGCACCTCTCGCTTTCTTAAAAGACATTTTGGCGACCAAGCCTTTACATGATACTCCATTCAAGAACCGTATGTAACCCTTCATGGATGATCAGCCCCATCAGTGAGAGCAGCACGTTCATCACACCATCATTGATTGATATGTGGGTTACCACGTATTTTAGTTTTTAGGAAGCACTACGCGGTATTATTCTGACAAGAAAGAACTCTAGTGGAACATTTCATCTTTAGATGGAGTTGTGTTTTGAGATAACGCGACCAAACGAACATTAGTCTCAAGATCCACGTGGATGCTGGACCAACAATTTAGATGGTGTCAGCTTCATATGGGACATCCAAACTGATTCACGAGGCTGTGAAACCTGAGTGTTTTCCAGTTTTTGATTTCCCTCCTGTTTTGTGTAGATGTTCTTTTTCCTGCGTAAATAAAACGGACTATCGGACTTTGCCCATGTGTTTGAACTAATCTAGCATTTGTTGTCGGTTTTTTCATCAGCTATGTGGTGACAACGACTCACCGCCTGAGGATGCTGATATATCAGTTTGCCCGTCCAGCTGTGGGGGCGCGGCTTGTGACTCGGTCTCACGTTGGCTTGGACCACGGGGCTCGAGTGTCGTACGTAATACACGGAGTGCCAGTGTACTATTCCCCACAACAACAGCCGATCCAGCCGTCGAGGTCACTTACGACACTGGTCTTATTGGCGGATGTGGTGTGAACGAACGTTGTAACGCAAGTGTCGGTGGTCGGCTTCGCACGCTGATGGAACAAAATCTTGATCTGCAAACGCAGCTTGCCAACGCGGTACAAGGAGTCAATCGTGCAGAAAGTTTAATCCTAAAGGTAGATTTCAGTCCTAAAGTTCGAAGCTTTTGAAATACCGTATTGTTGTTGATGCTAATACCGTTGTAGCGTGGAATAGGTTCACTTTGGATGGGAAACTCTGAAATTACTATTTTTATCCACACGAATGAAGGCGCACAATTAACTCTGAAGGCATATTTTCGACTCTTTCAGTTATATTCCAGTATTCACTCCATAGTTTGGGGTACATCTTACTCTGGTTTACTTTTACTGGCTGAATAAGCACTAACTTTTGCAGATGTTTATTTTTTCAAAAGACTTGCGTCCTCTGAATGAAACATTATCTGAACCCTGTAACTTGTTGGCTAGGAGCAGCAGTGAAATTTTAATATGGCGTATTCTACAACCATGAAGCCACAAGCCCCTCATCCTGATAACCAAAATAAACTTGCGCTGTGATCCTTCAGTGATCCTCCTATTTCGTGTTAATGCTTCATTATCTTGGAGTTGGTTTTCATTATCCGGAATTGCATAAGGTTCTGTGGGATGATCCTGAATTCATTTTGAAGGTACACGCGGATCGTAAAGAGGCCGAAGGGACGGTAGAAAACCTAACAAACACATCGCGCGCTCTCTCTGAACGCCTAGAATTGACTTACAACGTCACAACTACACTGATTGAAGAGTCCGGTAACTTCATGAACCTCTACGGAAACTTGACGAAAGAGGAGTTCGACAAAGTGAGTTATTCTAGTGCATATCGTTTCTTTATCCTGAGAACATCTCCTTAGGCTGTCAAGAGCGAAAAAAGTGTCATGCCCTACAGAAGCGAAACTTATTACGAAGCTTTACCTTGTATTTTAACCATATGTTCAGTCAAGTTTCTCTTGCTTACCGCAGGCCTATCGGGGTCTTGGAGTAAGGGACTATGAAGCTAATCGATTTTGCTGCTAAGTGGGGCTTTGATTTTATCTAAACGATACTAAGGTCTAGACCGAAATATAGGCAGTTCATGTGCACAGCTTGGTTATGGTCGATTTATCAAGCTTGACAATTGGATTGCAAACGTTCCACCACTAATCGAGGTGATATCGTCAACCAAACACTCAAACCCGCTCTGACGATGTCACCTTGATTGGCGATAAACGGTTTGTAATCCAACTTCCAAGCTCAACGAACAGAGCGACAACCACGATATTGCCCATTCAACTTAGTTTCTGGTACACGAAACTCCATTGCAATGGCTTATCACCAGGTTTCCGCGTAACTAGTCACGATTTTTTGTAATCTCAGTGAACAAAAGCTACAGAGTACAAGTAACCGCGGCAGGAATTTTGGATGAGTGTTTTCTGTTGTCTGTACATGGTCTGAATGTGAGAATGTTGGGGTTCGGTTTCATATCGTCGAATCAATCTACTTAGTACAGTTCATTCAAATGGAGATAAAGTCAATCATTCTGGAGCGATTGACAGGATTTTCCCCATTTCGGTTCCACTGGTCCTCGTGGTAACGGATCCGTTACCGGATCCTTCCGTTTTGTGAGTTAACTAATTGTTGGAAGCCTCAAGCCTCCGGTTTGTAGCATTCTATTCCTGCAGATATTGGACTACCAAAAAGCTTGCTTTCACCTCTTACAGTTACTTCAGGCGGTTCAGTCTTCAAAGCTGAATGTCACTCAGACAGAAGCCTGGGATATTGTGCGTCAGTTGGAGCAGCTCGCTAGAGATCTTAATGGACGAGTTAGAGAAATACTACGAGAAACGGAAACTGATCGTCAAATGTCACAGGATCTGGTTACACGTGCTGAGCTTGCAAGGTAACTGCACATTTGTCCTTCCGCTTGAAAATAAATACTTATATTGTGGTAGACTGGTTAAGATGCATTTGTTACAGTTAAACGCTGTGAAACCTCACTCAGTAGAATGAAATTAAGCAGCAGAAAACGGGACAGCTAAGGATAGGAACATCTTGCTGAAAAGTTTTAATAAATCACCACATTTGCTTACCGGTTATTAATTGTTTCGCCTGTTTATTTTTCTTTCACACTACAGTGGCGGAGGTTCGGTCACGTTGATTTGGCCTACTGAATATCGACAGTTTTAAAGGCTTATTTGCAGGATTAAGTCTACAGATTGCTAAAAGGATTGATTATATAACTGAGGCTGAAGCAAGACACTGAAAATCTGTTGAGCACATGTCCCGAAATGAAAGCGCCAGTTGAATCTCACAATGTACACCATAAATTGGCTGAATTGGTGCACCATGTGCTAGTTGTCTTATTCCGAGACGAAGAGTGCTCTACGATGGTTGCCTTCTAGCTTATTCAACTGTCTACGTTTTCTCTGATTAGTGTGAGCAGCAGTACAAGAAATAGGGTCCTGATGCTGAGCTTTCTGACAGACCTGTGCGATGGGAGCCCGAATTCCCGACTGCAAAACATCACACTACTTTTCTGTATGCTTTCTTGGTTGTGCAGAGTTTACTCGCCGCTTCTGTTCTGAAAGCATGAGCCTGTTTTTTAACGACCTTGAAGCCAGCCGCCAACAAAACATACAGCAGAAACGTAATTTCGAACGACAAAAATTATGGAACGCAGCAATAGTATACAGACCGTTAGATACCTTAGCAATTTAGCTTTACGGCAATCTCAAATTCGACGCAGGGAACGACTACGTGCTTGACTTCATATTTCAGTGAACAATAACAACTTGACAATTCTCTTCAAATGCTATCAACATTGATCCTCAAAAAACAACAGACTATCATTATATACTTATTCACCGTTCCTGGCTTCTGAGAGAACAGTGTGTTGAGAATAGTTTTTGTCGTTCGACTTGTGAGGAAAGACAGAGAAATCCATTTGTGCGCGTCTGAAATTTATTGTATACAAATTACAAATGAGTATCATACCAAAAAAGTATTCTAAATGGTGGAAAACCACCGTTCAAGTGAAAACAGAGAAGAATAATCAATATCATGTGCAGATCGGCGATGCATTGAGAACATATGATTAATCGATACGTGTGCTCATATAGATTAGCCATCACGACGCTAATAGAAGCATGAAGCATGCAGATGATCTTTCAAGTTACAAATTCACCCCTTGTTTATCGTATTACGGCTAACGTTTCAAATGCGAGCAAAGGCTGTTTTGCAAAACACTGTATTTGAGAGGTTACAACCTGACCTAAGAGAAAAGCCAAAGCTCGCGCAGAAACTACTTTAATTGCCGCAGGATTTTTTGGGCTCCTGCTAGTCGGTATACGTCTTTTATCACGAAGTCGGCTGTACTGAGGAATGAAGGGAGGATACGGATTACGAAAAATTTGCTTTTAAAAATGAGCTTAGAGCAAGCACGAAACCACAGCTAACTTCAGCAGCTCATGTTCAACTAACAGGATTTATTCTGAGACAGCAATCGGGAATTCTGGAAGGTTGCGGAATTCGGTACCATCTGCTAGAATTTTATACCAATAAACGATCCCTTTTGGGAACCACTGGGTGTTTTGTCTGAAAAACAAACCTCCGCTGACTTCACCGTTTCTATGAGCTTTTCCACAACCCTCTGCAGTGCTGTTAGCTAAAAGACCTTATCCTCTTTTAAAAGAGGTAATCACCAGAGAGACCTGAAAAACTTTCCCAGTGATGGCACTGTTCTGAAGGAGAATGTATATTTAAGTTTCAAATTATCTGTTCGTTCGATCGTACAAAAACTCGCCACTATTATACACAGAAAAAGATGTTAAACAATGCTCTTCCTTCATAAGAAACATATTTATGGATACTCAATATGTCTCCCAGTTTAAGATATTCGTAACTTGAGGATGTAGCCTGAAGCTACGCCAAGATCAAACAAACAGTGTTGTTCACCATCTTAATGCGGTGACATCAGCAATCAACAGACGAATGTACTTTCAATAGCTTTCCCTTAGTTGGGACCGTTTTGAGTCTAATCCATTGGGTTCCTCCACCTTCGTCAATATGAGAGAGCGGCTATGTGAAAACACAAAGCTCTTCTCCAGTAAAAACCCGAAGAGTAGGTGATGGTTCTTTCAGATTGAAAATATTTCCTGGGCAATATTCTGGACAGAACCCTCTTAAATCCGTATGTCATCAAAATGCTCTAGGGGGAATAGCTGAACTGCCTGAGTTAGTTAACAGCATACAGGACAAAAAGTGATCGGCTATCGTTCAACATCAAAAATTTTTACTCTGTAAATGCTCCGTGTTGATTCCAAAGTATCCTAAAGGTTTCGAAAAGCTGAGTTAGTCCTGCGCATGTAATCTTTGTGAGCATCGAGTGGCGCAAAATGGTCAGTGGCAAAACTGCGTGACACATACACAAGTGTAACGAGATCGGACGCATCAACTAGAGAATATTTTTGCTGGCCCAAAGCAGATACAGATAACGATCGCCTATTCAGCATATGAACCACCTGTCAGCGGCACCAGGAGCGTAAACCATCTGAACCAAACCCTCCCTTGCGACGGTCGGGGAAATATCGTCAATGAATACTCGGAGACTACTTTGGTCCACTACGTGGGTTGGTATATCCCCTGCTGCTTAGCCCATATTTCAGATAGTTAGTGTGTCCATTCACCCGCACCAATTCAGAGACAACGCCCGGCAAAGTATGCATCTGTTTTTCTGGTGGTAAATTCCGAAAACAATGGTATTCCATTCCGAAACGACATTCAACGCTTCCGCTCGGAGCCTTAGCACTGGCAATCGAATGGTCATGCGGAACGCGCAGTACTGGCTGCGACAAAGTCGTTCCAAAACAAGAATTCCCGACGAATCAGACTAAATTCTATCGGATTTCATTTGCCAATCATATATTCATCAAGTCTACTGGGATGTCACCTGTGGAGCTAGTGTCCGGTCGAATATCCCCCGCTAGCGCCAGCCTGTCATTCCTCGATCCGACAGTTGATCAAGATACCAGAAAAAAAGAAACTGGGTGAGTGGAAGAGTCCAGTTTCGAAAACGATACCGACGGAATTTGAAGCTGCGTATACTAAGCAATCTCAGAATTCGTTTTAGTAATCCACTCTGGCGATAGTGTCATTAAAGCGTCCGCGCCAAGCTTCTCTCCCTTGCGAGTTGACATTCGGGCCACGTACTCCGAAAACTGTCCACATCTACTGAACTCGAATATCCACAATCCTAGAGTAAAACAGTCGGCACGGCAAACGACAGCCCAGCATCGGGCCTGGAAACAATCCGTACGCATATCAAAATCGGTGGGTCGATATCAAGCATGAACATGAAACCGGCCTGGAGAGATTAGATGGAGTGTCACACCCACCCTGATGCACACACACTAGTACACGCACGCATGTCGAACCAAATATGCATTCTTATAGGCGAGTCATTTCCCAGACTTACTGTTTATTTCTCATTGGCGTGGATTCAAGCCATGCATTATTGTCAAGTCGGTGTTCTGTTTGCCTTCAGTCGTCGCATCTGCTGTGGCTACGGGCCAGACTCATCATCGTGCTGGTCAAATAATCCAAAAAGCCACGACAATACGTTTGCCTCTGCAGCCGTTACGTCCGTTTCTCGACAGCAAAGCATCCGCACTCTTTAGGGTTTTCTGAACCAATCCTATCTACCCTTGAATCCCAAGTAGAGAAATTCTCTCTTTAGGCACCCAGCCTATTACTGTAGTAGTTTTTCGAAACGCGTGGCAAAGTTGTAGGCCGTCTCAACTAGTTCTGGGTGGAAATATTCTCTTGCATAATCCTTTGGACAGTTGAGTCCTTAGTACCTGGATCTGTGATACTTTTTGCACGACAGCATGCCTAGCTGTGAATGAAAGCATATCCGTCTGTAATCTTTGAGACATTTTGCCCAGCAAAAGAATGGTTTCTGGATTGGGGTTAAGGAACGCACTGCAACCTGTGGTGATGTTACCGGTTGATGAAGTGGTATGAGTTCCGTTCGTTTGCATACAAACAAGATATCTTGTTTTGACTTTTTCCTGAATGAATGTATTCCTCTCCATTTTACCTTATTCATAGAACGGAATAAACAGACTCCTTGTCGTGTAACTCAGCAAACCATTAATGGGCCCAGCTCTTGTTTGGTGAACATACACGAGCTAGCAGCCCTTCTTGATGAAGCTGTTTTCACTTTGCATTCGTCACTGATAATGATTCAGATAACAGTTTCCGCAAAAAAAAAACCAAGGTGTGTGTGGAATGTGCAGCCTCCCATGCTGGTATTACACAAAAATATCAGATTGCCTTTGGTTGTTTTTTTTGTGTGGCTATAAATACGGTTTCGTTTTCATGCAGCAAAAACGCACAGGATTTCCAAGTCCAGGTCAAACAGCTGAAGGAGGCTGAGGCGATCTATGAAAAGATAAAGGATAATCCTATTTTCGCTGATCCGGAGAAAGCGGATTTAGCAGCACGAATAAAAAAGGTGAGCGATAGTTTCATCTGGTTTCTTTGTTCTTAATTGTGGATGGAGGTTTGTTGGCTCATGAATGCAGTTCATTTACTATAGACAGCTACTATCCGTTTTCTGTCGAATGTCAGGTTGGGGAAAACATTGAAGGACTAAAGGCAGAGCTCGCTTTATTCACCAGCGAGTCTAGTTCCAAGGCAGCTGATGAAGCACGAGCCGCCATGGATGCGGTGGACAAACTGCTAGCTGAGGCAACCACTGCACGGAAAGAAAGCATGAACACGTATCAAGAGCTGGAGAACTTGGATGTGAGTCGCTTTTTTGTTTGTACAATTAGTGATTGCAACGAAACGACGTAGCTGATAATCCTTGAATCAGAGTTGTAGGGCGCAGTTGGAAAACCGTCTACGAAGCCCCAGTTTCACTAGAGGTACACTTGAAAGGGCCGGTGAACAAATATACCAAGGTTTTGTCTGGGCAACATAACGTGGGTGGATAGTGTGGGTTGTGCAAAGAGACATGATTTCTTTATTATTCCTTATAGAACGCTGGATTGCTCTTTACTGAACCCCATATTAACCAGTGTAACCAAACTTACAAAGTAGTAAGTAGAACGCGAAATTGCATCAGACGCGACCAACTGGTAGACTACCGATCTACCATCTAATAGAAACATTTAACTTTATAGAGGGAAACAAAGTAGGCCGTCGAGCATGTTTTGCTTAAACTTCAGTGATCGTCCGTCCCTAGGTGAAGCTTCCGCTTCTCTTCCATGTAAACAGCTTACACCCGATCTGCACAACAGCTTGCAAAACAGCAGTTTGTGAAACAACGTTGATTAGCCTATCAATGTCACCACGATAAAGTTGTTTCCAGGAGCAGGTCACTGTGTGCGGAGTCGGTTAACTAGAATAGAATGACGGTTCAACTCGAAGTTCACTTGTTGTACAGGAAATCTAGTTCCAGTGTGTAGAACATCAAGAATTCGACGTCTTTGAGAGTATTTTAAGGCCAAATGTAGATGTCCGCTTGAATAAACTTAGGCTTCTGCTGCCAATAGCAAAATACCTTTCTTTTCATAAGCTTCAATAGTCAATGTAGCGCAGTAGTCAGACTTCGTTTGCACATGGTGTGATATGCGTTAGCCCCAAGTTGGATTCTCTTATTCATTCTACCATACGGACAATAATGAGTACGTCATCATAATATCACTGTTATTTCACTATCTCCGCTCGACTCCACGGGAAAATATCCATTCAGCTTTGTGTTCGAATGATAAGCGAAAAATATTCGGTGGCAGTTTCATTTGAGAAAGCTAAATAAATCTTCCACTAGTCACATCTGTAGCGTAAGAAAAGTGAAAAGTCACAGTTCAGGGATGGCGAATCGATCCGTGATAAGCGAGATCATGCAGTTACAATTTGAAAAACTTCAGGAAGCTGAAAGTTTAATGAAATAACGGGCAACTCAATGAGAGTATCCGATACAGACCATGAGATACAGCATTTCGCAGTAAAGCGATACAGATCGAGTGAAGAGTGCCCTTTGATATCTCTTCTCAAGACTATATATATAT
>NW_008752181.1:19317-35123 GCF_000715545.1 Opisthorchis viverrini | reverse complement strand
TCACGCCACTCTCGTTTGAACGGTCATACTCCTGTTCTGGCGTAATCACTCCAGATGTAAATCTACGAGTAAAATTTCGTGGACTAAGTCAATCTATGGCCAAAAGCGGATGCAGTACATGAGAGTCACGTGATCTTGCCGTGTAACCAGCTGGCCATATAAGCAGTGACTCCTGTACGAATCTATTTTGCTTACAAAGTCAAGATTGCTGGGTGCATATGCCACTCGCTTTTGCGGTGCTCGGGATGTTCGCTCTGATAGGCTTCGGCAAGTTTGCTGGCACTTTGCAGATAGTTGATTAGAACAGAAATGACAACAGTGGGCCACGGTACATTTTGGAACATGTTGGAATTATTCATCCACCATGCATCTTAAGATTAGGCCCCTTCACTAGTTTGGTAGAAGGGGAGGGGCAAAACAATAGTTATCTCTTGAATTTAAATGTGGTGAAGAGTGAGGGTGAATCTGGGATGTAATTCTTTTGCCCTAACTTTTCAACCTTTTGACTCCTAATGAAATAAAAAGCCTGACTGAAGCATGTCGACACCAGCGCCAGAGCAAGTCAAAGCACGGTGGTTATGTAGTAAGAATGGAAATACGCCCCACCGTGTATCCGGATCAAGTTTCTTCGAGAGTGTTCTTACCGATGTATGCTGCTGCTGCTACCGTACTTCCTATCCAGTGGCGAAAAGTTAAGGACATATGGTCCAACAACCACGTGACCAGGGAAGATAAACTGGCGAGCAATAATAAGGCCGTTCTGGAGAGTCACTGCTTTGTTTGGATCAATCGCCAGAGGATCTACCGATTCTCGCAACCGAATATGTCCCTCAAAGCGCTTCTTGGCATGACAGTACATACCATTCATAACTGATATTCCTATGAGACATTCACGTGGAAAACAAGCAGAAAAAAATCTCTAAGTGCTCATATTTTGGTAATGGGTAACCCAACTGAATTTTCTGTATAATGTGAAATTAAAACGTAACACATATAGCGTGTATCTGTACTGTGGATAGTTATCAAGACATTCTCATTGGCTCTATGTGCCAAACAGATCAGTTATAAACAACTGGAAGAAAAGATGGCGGAATTGGACAAACTGATGAGTAGACTTGATACTGGGACAAAACCACCTGAACCTGGATCAGAGGACGAAGAAGAGGTTGGAACAGACGTGGCTGATCCATCCAAGCTGTTGGAAGAAGTACAGCTCTACATGGCAGAACTAGAGGCGAACAGTGAAGCAATTACCAGTAAGTTCCGGCATGTACTGATTACTCTGATTAATACAAAATCCGAACCAAAACTGGGAAGAGCAAGTTGAATTCACTCATCTACTGATCTCATTCGGAATGGGCAATAAATAGTTGAGCTCCCCCCATAGACTTCAATAGAAGGTGAACAGTACAGTAAGCTAGCCAGATCACACTATTTATGCACAAATGTGGTTTCGTCTTTACGAATATTCCAAAAGACGTAGTTTGTGGGTGTTTCACAGATATCCTATAACTTATGGTTAAAAAAAGCATACTGCATTGAAGATAAATAGAAATCCGGCAGTTCAAATCACCTCTTGGACTGGTCAGAATTCTACTGCTGTACTTTATGGATCGATTCTCTCATACCATCACCACAAAGATTTCTGAACCTTCATAGTCCTGTGGGTGGATCACTCTCCGATGAGGACAGCCCAAAACCGAGAACCACAGGCGCCCATCCTGATTCCTTTTCAGTAGTGGAGAGATAGCAGTAACGACAATTCCCCGGGTTGCAGAAGTTGTCGGTGATTATGGACTAGAATTCAACTTCCATTTATCACTGGAGAATCGAATCCTTAGATCAGGCCGCCAATTTTAAACGAGTTTGGCGTAAGCACAGACAAGTCGTAATGTGGGCTTGGTATTGATTTCTGAAGCCTTTGTAAGTTGAGTTCATTAAGACTGTTGAGATAGTCAAGCCATGGTGAGCGTATCCGCGAAGCACATTGAAACACCTGAGTCAGCGTGCGAAGCAAACAAAACATTTAGTATAAACCTATCCAACAGATTTTAATTTATACTTGCTTTTGTTCGCTACTCGCTACTCGGATTCTACAGGCCTCACTATACACGGTTATTTTTGAACAGGTAGTGAACATTATTGGAAAATTGAGGACACTCTAAATTATGGGGCCCAGTGGACCATGCTTTTCAGAATGGATATCAAATCACTTGTAGTTTTGAAAGCAAACCTGGAACTCGCTTCTGATTGCGTTGTTTGCGGGTAGTAAAGGACCCAGGAATGGTGTCCCCATACATCGGGGGCAGGGGACGTTCACGGAAAGACTTGCTACTTAATTGTCTCAAACTTTATAGATAACGTCACAACTTGTAGGCTACCAACTCTAGCGTAAACTAATACTCATTTTTATAAAGGTCGGAATAATATGCCAGTTACTCCCTCCAGTTATACTACTTTTTATCCCCCTATTTATATTGAAGGTATAACGGATAATCTGAAGAAGCTAGAGGCTGAAAGCGATGTATTGACACAAGGTCTGAACGATTATGTGAGCAAGTTCCAAAAGTTGAGTGAACACCTGTCCAAGCAAACCAAGTTCCATCGTGTCTGTGAGTGAAAATTAACTTCATCGCACAACGGTGTACAGGATGAAGGCCCGAATTGTGGAAGTTAACGCCTCACTTTTCATGTCTCCTAATCCGGTGGTGTCGTTTTCTCGTCCTCTGGATATGCGATCATTCTTCTATACTACCTTTATATGCACACGTTTTACGCATTTGCACGACACCGCTGATCAATCATGCAAACTGCTCTACTTGTATCCTTGTTTTGTATTATGCCCCACTGATTTCACTAGGTGATTCCCTGTAAAGCCGTTTTCTTCTCTGAAAAGGACCACATCGTGTTGGACTCAGTCTGTGGGTGCAAGTTCCGTCGGGTCTTTCTTTGCTTATTGCCTTTTTTATTACGGATAGAAATTCATAGGAGATTTAGCCATAAAAATGTGATTTTACTTTTCCCTTTGTTTTCACTGTATTTCAAAATGAAAAAGCTATGTAGCGGTAAGAAACAAAGTCTAACGCAAATCAATTGTTAAGCACCAGAGAGAGAAATCTGTAGAGAATGACGTGGTCGCCCATTGGTTGACGAACGAGTTGTCTTCCGTTTCTGTTAGTTGTTGCCTGCCGTCCTTGGCGCATAGTAGCAGTTGAGGGATAGAGCTGTGCATATGGCGAAATGAAGATTGAGCACGAAGAATAACGGCTCGTGAGTAACTTGGAGCCTGAGATACTAGGCGGTCACCAAAAGTGAAATAGAGAGTTCTCTCAGAAGCACCCAGTCGGAACCACCGCGGGGACAAATTCGCTTGCTGGGCCACACTGTGCGAAAACCTGCCAGCAGGCTCCTTTCATTCGCCTTAGCTTCTTTACATTTAACCTAAGGCCGCAAATAAGGGTCCAGATCGTCAAAACAAGGTCAGATGTGGGACAATTCGTTTGCAAGGCAAAACTCAGGATTTGTTAATGTAAAATAAACCGGATCTCAATTGGTGCGGGCGTATATTTTAACCGTAAATCGTGGGCAGTCACGGGACGAAAATTCCATGGAGGCACTTGGTCTCACCACCCATCAACGTAGGGTAAGCCGCTCCTCTTTCGTCCATTCAATCCCATTGAGTAAACGAAAGTCCTGCCGAACACCAGGTTTGAATGACAGCATAGCAATGGGTGACAAAATTAACGTGGAGGTGCCCTGTCTCAGTATCCTCGTGAAGCTTTTCACTTCAAAATTGGTTTTATAATGCATCCCAACCTGTCGTAGAACGTTTAGTCATCACACTATACACTTCAGTGGCATCAAAGATGGTGGTAGCCATCATCCGATAATCAGTAAACAGACTGGCCGTGATGAACCACTTTCCGCAAACAGCAGGGATCCATTGGTTATTTTGAGATTCCTGGCCATCAACTTACACTGTCCTACTATCACTCTCTCCTCTCCAAAAGCCGCCAAAAGCTTGTCAATTATGGCAAGGGCCGTATTATGATATGCTCGTTCGACCTTAGTGATGCACAGACCAGCCCATATTCCCCGGCAAGCGTCTTACTCAACTTTATTTCATGCGCTTATCAGGCACCGTTCAGTGTTAGGGATGATGCGGTGCATGAATCCATGAGATAAACCCTCACAAAAGGGATGACCTCCCTCAATCCCATTTTGCTACGGAATATCTCCCACAGGATATCCCTCACGCGACAGGACACTCGATCGAAATTAGTTTACCATTGGATGCTCTGGTTATCAGAATTGTTCAAACACGACCAACATCAGTGAAGAAAATAAAACAGCTCTCCACTTTTGCCTATGTGGTTATGACGACAACTCCAAAGTATGAAATGAGTTTCAGATAGATCAAGAGGACACTAACATATGACCTGGTTTTACACAATCCAGCGCCGGTCGAATGTTTTACGCAGAAACCAGCCACACAAAATCACGACAGCACCCATATTTCAGGTGACTTGGATACCGGTACCGAGCGAACACCCGTAGTTTCAAACTTGTAATGTTACCCCGGATACTCACATAATATGAGTCATTGCGCAAGTGATGCCCCTCGTCAATCAGCAGGTTGAAGGCCTAGAATCAAATATCGGAAGAAGGCCTTCGCTGCGGAGTTACTTATCCGGAAATGCCAACTGACCGGTTACAGACCACTGAACAGGGAAGCAAAACTCTAATCTGCATCTTAGTTACAAAAACTGGACACAGATCTTCTACCGAACGAGTCTTCCTGGAGATTCATTGACTCCAATCATTCGTCGGTCAAATCCAAGCAAATGTTACAAAGTGGCCCCGCGAATTCCGCAACAGAATTCCCTTTTTCAATCGACGCGAAGCGAAATTCTACGAGCAACACATACTACTCGCGTGCCTCCCCACCAGTAATATCACCGTTACACCGGTACCGAGCGAACACCCGTAGTTTCACCCTTGTAACGTTACCCGGTGTACTCACATGATATGAGTCATTGCGCAAGTGATGCTCCTCGTCAATTAGCAGGTTGAAGGCCTAGAATGAAATATCGGCACTTTTCCACAATCACCGCGTAATGTGAGTATAAAGGCCACTATGGTACATCTGGAGTGCAGCACGTATCAGGTTTGCATAGAGCCACCGACTTAACCTGTCCAGCACGGTCATGGGTGCGTGAAAATGGACAGTAAGGATGAAATATCCCACATCAATATATCCTCATCAATGCAGCAGTAATCAATATCTTCTTGTTAATTTCAGTACCTGATTTATTATGGTAGGCTGAAGCCGTTCGATAAAAATTAGAAGTAGGGTGAAGAGCTAACATTTATTTTCTATTAAACGAAAGCGAGAAGTTACAGTGAGGGTTCTAAAATTCCCCATGAATAAGAGAACTCTACGAGAGAACGACTTTTGTCGACCGCATGGGCACTATCTGAAGAAAATTCACTGGTATAACATAAGTCTGAAATGCATAACCAATGCTTGATGGTAACTTGATTTTACTAGTCCATGGATGAGCCACTAAACTAACACGCAGATTTGAAAGCCTTTCTAAGAAGACCAGTAGTCAAAATGCTCTGGCACCGATAGGCTACACGGAAACCCCATACTTAACCAATATAATCCTGCAACCAGCAACGCACTCTAGCCGCTGAGATGGTGTGGACAATCGCTAATCGACACAGCCACCCAGGCTACCATCGTTATTGCTACTTCGTCTCGTCAAGTATAGATCTGGCCTTACCGTAGTGAGGTGATGCGTGCACTTTTGCGACCACATCGGCTACACCGGGAGGTCTCCGGATGAGGATCGGAGTCTCCATCGTCAGGAAAATAACGAGAGGTTCTGCTTGAAGATTGTGTGGTGTTACGTTAGTCAGTGCATACAGTGAGGTGAGTGAATGAAAACGGGACGCTGTTCATCTATCCCCTCTTAGCCCTCCTCATATCTGGTCTTTCCCTCCGCGTCACCCTAATATGCTCAATGGTCTACCTGAAAGAGTTAGTGGCTCAGTTCACCTAGCGTCCCCGTTAGCCGGCACATTCATGCGCAGGTTAGCGACCATAAGCACCAAGAAAGCAGTCTTAAAATTCCGATATCCAGTTTGTCTGGTGCTCTTTATTGTTCGCATTCTGAAGTAAACAGGATAACAGACTACCCGGTTTTTATGATGGACTTGATCTCCATCGGCATGTGCTAGTGTTCCGAAACTGCGATTCAATAACCTAATATAATCGTCGAGTTAGCCAGCTCCCATTGTTTTTTCCGCTTTATACTGTGTGGTTAGAACGTGAATGACCGGAATGCTGTGTGGTTAGAACGTGAATTTACTGACCGGAATGTCCGTGTTTCGAACCCGACCTCCCGATCTAGGCTCGGGCAACCTGACAGTTAGACATGGAAAGGACGCTACCGCCGGACGATTTTTTCTCTTTTGCGCAGAATCCATAAGCCGCTGCAACTGCCTATGCTGGCATCGATATCGCTTCAAATTGTTGTTGGGGTTGTCGTTAAAAGGTCACCAGGTAACGCGATACTCATGACAAATAGATGGTCATCGTCACATTTGTAGAAAGTGATCATCGCTACCCGTTCTGAAAGCATATACGCAACATATCCCGCCTGGACCATTCCCATGCTCATCGATTCTTCTCAGCTAAATATTCAAATCGCAGTGGAGTGTCACTGTTCGCGTCTAGGCTTCGGCATTCTGACACTATCTCGTGCTTCCCTCGGACAGCCTAAAAGCTAGTCACCGGAAGGGTCATCTTCATCAAAGACAGCAACATCAGTGCTGGCACTGATGCTTCACTGCCGGAAGGGTGCTTCGACTGAAGGGTTACTCATATTACTAGTGATCCGTTTGCCACGTAAACCGTTGAGTGACCAGAACGTGAGGTTTTTAGGAACGGTCTTATCTAGTCGGTATTTCTTCAGAGGTCAGCATCGCTGGCTACAGGCCTCTTCGTGATACGATTACTTGTATTATGGGAAACCGTTCACTCTATGGTTGTTCTTCCTCGCATGGCTGAAGCTTGAAGAACAAAGTTCCAACAAGTTTAGCCCGCAGGATCATTACAAAACTAGCTTGGTCACGTGTTACGTACGCCGTTACCTTGCGGCAGCTTGGGATGAAATAAGGCGTGGGCACTAAGTGGGTTGGTGGGATTGAATAAAAACAACTAGAATGATTCAATTTCAATTATCTGAGTGAGCCGTCATATCCAAGGACTGGCTACACCTGCCGTGACCTCTCATTTCTTGGTTGACCAAAACCGTAGCAGCTGGTTTATGGGCGGCTAATAAAAAAAATGATCTGGGGAAGTGAGTAACCTTACGAAATGTCTTGGGCTGTGGGCGCTACCCACCTTCCGCAAAAGGATACACGTGACCTTTACTGTGCTTGGTTGGGGACCTTACAAGATAGGGGAGTGAGCAGAAAGGAACAGTTTCCCTAGATCATCTGAGGCCGTGGAAAAGCTCAAGTTCGTGGTAAAGTAAGGTTAGACAATTCCTACCCTATTTTTGTACACCAGAGCCTTCCCGAGAGAAATTAACGCGGTTGTACAGCAATAAACCATCCGCATTTTTAGTATTCCTGTATTCACAAGGCGCATTCGAATCACATGGCCGTTCTGTCCTTCTGATCACGCGTACCTAGCAATGCAAGCCAGGAAGTCTGCGAAAACTACTCTTCTGGACAAACTAGAATTCGCCATCCGCAATACATTGCCTGAACACCGCAGCTTTTGGGGCTGGACACGTTCTTCGACTGGAGTCCCGGTTCCGCTACCGAATACTCATTTTTTAAGTACCTAGTTGCGGATTCGCTGACACCAGTCCACATGAGCTTTGGTTCTGACACAACGGCTCTCGAACCCCTGAAGACGTCTCAGTTACGCTTCTCGCAGAGGCGATGTCTCAAAGTCACACCAGAACAGTCCGCACTGTAGCCTGATATACTCGTCCTTTGAGATTCAAGGATATAACACGACGTCATTGTTGTCTTAAATCAGAAAACACGACCTGAGTCTAAGAGATTCACGCATTGATCTCATCTGTCACACTACGATCAAAACTAATACGACTTTCATAATACAAAAAACGCCCCGAAACTTCGAGTGCCTCTCCCTGGATTAAGTGGCGTCTTCAGTGACTGCATGTCCAAGAGCATAACCTTACAATTTATAGGATCACAGCGCGTACCAGAGGATGGAATGCCTATGGTAAGCTCACCCTCTGTCTCCTCTTCAAAGGCGAGAACGGTCGACAAGCTTTTCGTCAGCGACCCTACGAAGAAGACCTATTAGGCTCACAAAGTTCCGGGGCATTCTTTGGTTGGTAAGCGTGCTAAGCAGAACCGATCAACTGAATCGAATGCGCCTTAGAAATCCAGGGAAACCAACCATGGATCGATCATACCTGTGGTGTTGTTCTAGCAACTGACAAAGTGTGAGGATCTGAACACGGCAAACCTACGAAATCGAAATCGTCCAGCTGTAACACCCTTTCGGTGCCTAGCTGCAATGCCACCCGAAGGAAGCACGACGGCCGCGATACTGCTAGGCTGCCCAAGCTTAAACAGTAGAAGTCGAGGTCGGGTTCGAACCACGAAACATTCCGATCAGTAAATTGGTGTTCTAACCACGGGGCCATCTCACCCCACCAGGTCGGAATCCTTCTTGCTTCTCTCGTGTCACCGTTTCACCAACAACCATAAGGCGACGAAGAACAAGTGACCTCAAGAGCCTGGTTACAACTCGAGTCAAACTGATCCCCCCTGTGAGTATTGCACTTACCACGACTCCGTTTTCGTTTCGAAAACTGAAACTACCACCCAGATGCAGGGAGATAGATCTGATGGGTGTCGACGGAGGATTTAACCCTCACTCTCTGGACACTGGGTTTAGGTCATCCGGACCAGCAGCTCGGTGGCCCTGAGGGGCTCTAGGTTCACCGCCTACGGTTCTACTTCGGTTATACGATCCAACTAAATGACAGTGGGTGGTCAATAGTGTTCAATCCAGCGGTCGAAACATCCTTCGTCACTGAAGACGACCGCACCACTTTGATCCTTGATGTTTTAGACCACTCGCACGGATCAACCGAAATAGTCCTTGGTCATTCCTGGATTACTGACCCTCCTATTTTTCCTAAGTTTCACATGTTCCCCAGGCTTCATGGTCGGGGTGCATGCTAAGTCGCAGTGGACGACTGGTAATTCACCGGCCCGAATTATGTAAAGGACATTCGAAAACATCCATCCGAGATTCAAGGAATGATAATATTCTGTTTGATATAGTGTTTAGCGGACCTGGTACAGACGTGCCACAGGCAAAACTCCCAGCATTATGCAAACGTGTGGCGATCTCGTTCCAGCACAAATTCACATCCGATGGTGAAACGGTTGGAAGAGTCCAGAGACAATTCTGATAGATTTGTATATCTTCGAAAGTCTGCCAGTCTGTTGCTGAGCGAATTGTCCGCCCTAGAAAAAGACTAAACAGGACCCAGACGAGCGTGTGGTCAGAATCAACAGATGTGTTCCAAAAGGAGGGGTAGCCGGTTAATGGTCCGCCCCATCGGTAGCGGATAGCAACTTTACAATTTTGGGTTGGACGTACCATCTGACCAGGCGATTTCGGAAGTTGATGATGCACAAAGACATTATGCAGTTAGAACACAGCTAAAGCATTTGTCCACCACTTTTCTATAAGCACCAAGTTCAATCCATGTCGAACTCAGATGCGTTAAGCCTGTCAACTTGTGCATTCAGGTCTCCAGCAACCATGACGATAACTGAGCTTTTAGCCCGCCGTAAAAAAGCACTCAAGGCGTCACAAAATTTGCATTTGATGGTGTAAGAGCTACAGTCGATGGGGCCTATGGGACACCACAATGATCAACTTCCCTCTTGCGAGACTTCCCCGCGGATGTTGCCAGATGAACCACACAAAGACGACTATCAACGGATATTCAATTAAGCAAAGTCCCTTCCCCCGGTGACTAAGGACGACACCGACCCCTGCAAATCCTGTCGCAGAGGCCTGAGGATCGCCGGAAGCGAGTGGGAAATAATGGAGCAGTTAGTCGAACCACAGTGGTTGCACCTTGAATGGTTGTCTCTGACACAGTACATATAATTGGTAAGCGAGTCCAGTGTGGGAGCCAGAGCAGCTTGTTTTTCTGTAGGCTTCAGAGTGTGAATATGAAAAACAGTCAGACAAACCGAGCACCAATGCTTGAAGATTGACCTCAAGAATTCTGGGACTGTCCGTACGAACCGACGCGCAGACGTCGCGACTAAGACCCATGTAAGACGAACGGAAACCTAACGGAAGGGCCTGAGGGTAGTATTATAGTGCGGTGATCGGTAAAAAGTATGTGAATCATCATCACTGTCAGCTGTAATAACCGCGAACTTGTCGTACAGTGGTTATAGCTGCCACAGTTTGGTTCACCGATAATTTTGTGAGGTAGGTTGGGTAGCTGCGCATCCGAGCCGGGAGCTGATAAATTGGTGTGTAAATACGGCACTGTTAGTGGACTGTTAAGTGGGGGGATTGGGAAGAGCTATGCATTGAAGGCGATGGCTTGGATGCACCAGCGCCACTGTGGACGTGACTGGATCATGTTTGATAATGTCTCTAACCATTGATGTGGTCCGGTTCGGGGTCCCCATCCAGGAAGACGGCAATGACCAGGTCAGCCGAGTTTGCTGGCAGTGGCTTTTATACTTCGCTGCAAAGTCATTGTTTGATTGCCTCTGGCTCGTTTCCACCCTTCACGTGGTTGTGCGAAAAGAAGCCTTCGGGGAAGTCTCTCGACTGACATACGCAGCATGTGGTCAAGCAAGCGTAACCTATGCAGTGTGATCGGAGGTGAGTTATGTCTTCCGAATACTATCCGACGTACTTTAGCATTGCTTATCCGGTGGTCCCACATAACTCGGGCAATGCTCCAAAGAAATCGATGGTCAAACACTGAAGGTCATTTGAAATCCTCCGGGCGCAGTGGTCAGATTTATGACCCATACAGTAATATGGAGCTCAACGTAGCATTCCCCTCAAAATACATGCAAAGAACCTGTCCTAGAAGTCTGAGTACCATTTGCTCCTTGTATCCAGATGCTCGTGGGTAGCTCTCCGAAAAATTCTACACGAGCAGTGATGTTCGATGAGCATGCTCATTCTTTCCATCCTTTTGTTTGGGTTCGTCATAGACCAAATAATGAGGCGAACTATGGAGGGTCTTCAAGAAGCCCCGCGTTCATATCCTTCTGAGCAAGGATCCTGCCGGCTTGGAACATGCCTTCATTTCTTGACAAAATGGCAGGAAGTGTGACACCAGAGGAGCTGCTCAAGGTCATCCAATCCTTCGGCAGGCGTTTCCCAGGCACAAGGATCAAAGTCAAGCTGCGAAAGGGGTACTCCTTGAACATTCCTCTGAGAATTCAACGGAAGACACTGTAAATTGTTGAACATCGTACGTAACTCGATAAGGGCATTGGATCTGTCGGTAGTTTCAGACAAACGTAACGGAGAAGCCTCAAGCACCAGGTGTCTTCTACTTCGCGCGACTTGTGGAAACTTAAAAGCACACAGTCGAGTCTCAATGAATGTTTGTATCAGACTTAAGAACGGGCTGCATTGTTTCACGGCTGAGAAACTTGGTCATACAGGAAGGAAGATCTGAAAACTCCTGAAAATTTGACTACTGAAATAAATTCCAGCTGCGACGGTCTTTCAAAGTACAACTCATTGTCATGGATTTATGCTTATTACTATGCTTACCTTATATACGGATGAGGCAAATGCACGAATCCGCAAGGCTCGGGTTGCGTTTGCTAACTTGCGACGGAATGGCTTATCCCTGAATCTCAAGGGACGTGTGTATCAAGCTACAGTCAGAAGTTTTTGCTGTACGGCTGTAAGACTTGGCCTATTCGAGCAGCGGGACTGAGACGTCTTCAGGTGTTCGACAATCGTTGCCTCAGAACCATAGCTCATGTGGGTTGGTGTCGGCAAATCCGTAATGAGGCAGTTCGAAAACGCGTTTTCGGTTGTAACGGGGAATTCCAATGAAGAATGTGTCCAGCACCAGAAGCTGCGTTAGTTGAAACATATGTTGCGTATGCCGAACCATCGTTTCCCGAAGAGAGTACTGTTTTCCATGCCCAACTCAGAGTGGCGTAAACAGAGAGGTGGCCAACCCTTGAATTGGCAGAGGAGTATGAAGGAGATCACGAAACGCTTGGGTGCTGTCGGTGCTGCTCGCCTTCCAGGATGGGGACCGCGTGATCTTCACTGTGCCTGTTTGGAGACACTACAAGACATGGCTGCCAACCGATGTCAGTGGCGTTCTTGTTGTCAGTTTTTATCCAGATTGCTTGAGTGAATGTCTGTAGGCACCTCGGAATGATTGTGGTAAGCAAGCACGAAGTCCCTTCCCCGTCCACCTTTGCCCTTTTCTTTACCATAAAGCTTTCAAATAAATGATGGTTGTACGGCAGTGAAGCATCGGTGATGAACATTGGTGTTATGTTGTCGATGGTGATGACGATGACATCCTATATACTCGTACTGGACCTTTGTATGTACATTTCAGCTCACCCACTCTTGCCCTTAGACAAGTAAAACGTCGTCTATCCTCGATAACCCGGGCTCTGTTCTAACTCGTTCTCGGATACATTCTAAACGTCTCAATTGACTTGCCTAAGAACGCAATGGATCCGCATCATCATCATCGAAGGCAGCAACATCATTGTTGACACTGATACTTCACTGCCGTACAACCATAAGGTTTGTCTAGTTACATTATATATATATATATATATACATATATATATATGTCCTAGAGTGAAAAGATCATCATCACCATCGACAGCATGACATCAGTGTTCAACACCGACACTTCACTGCCGTACAGCCATGGTTTATTTGAAAGCCTTATTGTGAAGAAAAGAATGAAAGTGGATGAGGAGGGGAAATAGAACTAGCATGCCACATTTATTTCAAGTTGCCACCTCGCGGTTTGCGCCATCCTGAAGGAGGCACGGAGAACAACACTCGTCTCGGTAGACGGTGTTTCGGCATGCGTAGCACATGACCGAGCCATCGCAGTCGATGATGCTGGATGTTTTTCCGTAACCACAAGGCATCGATGTTGGACTGGAAATACAAGTACATTAGCATTTTTAGGGAACACGTCGCCACATATGTTCCAACTCCCAACCTGGAGGGCCAGGAGACTGCGTTCGTCACACCTCTACCCACTGACCAACCTGGTATGAGAGACTGTCAGTATCGCGCGGACACCTCTCACGTATAGTTCAAAGGGTCGACAAGATACACAAACGGCCACACCACGATAAGTTCCAGTATCTTCGTGACGGCAGCTACGACCTCGGCTCTTCGACGCCAACCCAAACTCCGCAGAAGCAGCAAAACGCTGGAATCGCTGGTTTCGTACCCTCGACGCGTCTGAAATCCATCGAATCTCCTAAACCTGACAAACCCAAAGCTCTGATCTACTTTCTGGATCCGCTGGTATAGTCACATTGCTGATTACATCAACTATGAATCTGCGAACGACACATTACGAAAATTATATGTCCACCCAAAAAATGCCATGCATGTACGCTAACTGCTGCAGACCTATAAGCAAGAGAATGGACGGGATAAGCGTTCAGCTGTAGCACCCTTTCGGTGCCTAGCTACCATGCCACCCGAAGGAAGCACGAGGGCTGGGATACTGCCAGGTTGCCCAAGCCTAGACAGGGGAGGTCGAGTGGCGGAGGTCGGATTCGCACCACGGATTTTCCGGTCAGTTAATTCTCGCTCCAACCACTTGGGCCATCTCGCGCCCACGGGATAGTGATCGGTCCGTACGAAAATTGAAACCATCAGCCAAACACTGAGTTAAAATCGGTATCCGCAACTGAAATCAAGATGAGTACGTGAGTGATGCTATAACCAATAGCTTGGCATTCACGCGTATCAGCGAAACACTTCTAGCACAAAGATAACTCACTCTGGACCAAGCATATCAGTATGAGAGATCTCTCGAGTTGGCTCGCAGCCATATTTTAGTAAGGAACCTATATCCCGCTCTACGATTCCGCCCATTCCACAGAATCCCGAACTACGTGTCGATCCGACCATTGCTTCTGTAAAATTTGTTCCGGCACGTTAGTTCTACGGGTATGATAGACACCGTTCAAATTGCGCCGCTCAAAAAGCCGTTTGTAGTCTGTGTGGCAAACGCAGTCACTTCCGCCACGTGCGACGTTCGAGAAACACGAAGTTCCATACAAATTGTACATGAAGCCCACTTTATCATTATTCGTTGCAGCAGCATCTACCTGCCTGGCACGTGCCATCGCAACTATCGAAGTCACTGGCACCGCTCTCCGTGTTCTGGACGGTAGAGGAAGTTCTTGTAATTCCATAAGTTCTAACATCGTGAAACTACATGACTGAAGAAACTTACCCAACTTTCTCACCCGTCACAATGGAGTCTACATAGCTATCCTGTCGAACGACAGGTTAAACTTGTGTTTCCGTTAGATACAGAGAAAAATGAAAAAACGGCAAAATACAACGCTGGGGGATTGGGTTGTCCGAGTACAGGTATGACGTCATATACCGACCTAGCAAGGACAACCATGTCGCCGACACTGTCATGAAACCTATATACATCCATGGGAAGCATAAAGCAACTTGGAGAGTTCCATAACTCCCTAAGCTATCCAGGCATTACTCGTATGTTTAATTTTGTGCGTTGCGAGAATCTCCCCCACTCTGTCGATGATGTCAAACACATTATCTTCTCCCATTAGGTGTGCTGAACTGAAGCCAAGATTCTGGAAAGCTCGTGGTAGACTCATTAAAGTAACACAACTGTTTGAGCGCCTGAGTTTGGATTTTAAAGGTCCCCTGCCATCTAATACAGGCAGCTGATACCTACGATAAGTGACGAGTTCTCCAGATTCCCATTTGAATTTGCGTGTAAGGATATAACCTCAGCAACTGTGATTGACTGTCTCACACAACTTTTGTTGGTTGGGAATGCGAACCTATATCCATTCCAACTGAGGCCCACCATTTATGCCGTGAGAGATCAATAGCTTTCTTCTGGAGAAAGGTGTTGCTGAGTCATACATCGGTTTATAATCCAATGCAATAGTCATCTTAAAAGACCAAACGGTACCCTCTGGAAAACAATAAGCCTCCCCATTAGGAATCGTTACTCTCTGATGCTCTACACAGCCCCCGATTATTATTATGTGCGGCTACTAACGGTACACAACATGAACGTTTGAGTCAATGCACACGTCGAGCAACATTTGGAATATCGTTGCCAACTTGGTTGACCACGGTCCAGTTCACCAAACGGTACCCTCTGGAAAACAATAAGCCTCCCCATTAGGAATCGTTACTCTCTGATGCTCTACACAGCCCCCGATTATTATTATGTGCGGCTACTAACGGTACACAACATGAACGTTTGAGTCAATGCACACGTCGAGCAACATTTGGAATATCGTTGCCAACTTGGTTGACCACCCCTGGTCCAGTTCTGCAGCAACGAGGCGATGGGTCATCCAAGTATCAATCTCTGGCAAAAGTCGACCTCCTGAACTGCAACCCACACTACACACACACCTCATCGGGCCGGGAAAGTCGAAACCGTATCCCTTCGCCGTCTAGCCCCAGCGGGTCAGGGTACAAATGACGACGTTCTTGATCCATATGAATA